>NC_068454.1:23888972-23936472 GCF_023373465.1 Oncorhynchus keta | reverse complement strand
CATCATCATAATGTCCCTTTTTAGCGGCACATGGTTCTACAACACCACCATTACAGATAATAGCCCACCAACGTGAAAATACTTGTTTTCTATGGTATCTGTGTTAAGTGGAAATGTTAGGGGAGATGAAAAGGAAGGAAACATGAAGACGGTTGTAGTTAACCTCTAACTGACCTTGGGCAGAACCTGTGCATGAATTATTATTGCCATCAAAATGCAAAGCTGAGATAACAGAGAGAAGTTTGGCAACATGTCAAAGTCAACAAAATGAATGGAAACTGCCATTCATACAGATTTACCAGTCAGATCTACAATCAGATATGTTCCAAAACACTTACACGCACGCAAGTGTACACCCACATAGGAGGCCCAGTGCTCGTCTCTGTGGGTGGTAGAGAGCATTCCCGCCACACACACACGCACACAAACACATCCCAAACAAGTGCACTGCAAATTGTAAAACGTCAGGTGCTAGCTGTTGATTTCAGAACAATGTTTATCCAATGATGTTATCAGCTCCTGTGCTATTAGAAGGACATGGGACTGGGTGAGGAGGAGACTGGGTGAACGATGATGACGGGGGAGACAGGGAGATGTTTAGTCTGTGTTGGTCACTGAATCAAGGGCCAGCTGAAGCCACATTTTGTCCTGTCTTGGCTCTGGATGGGCATTGTGGGTTTTACACTGTTTGAAAGGGCAGAGTTGGTTTTAACACTGCTTGGTTGGGTGGTGTGTGGATTTAGATGGGCTGTGTTACAGGCACAGCCCAATGGCCTCTACTCTGACCATCACACTGTAGACCTTTCAGGGGAAGGGCCATTGTCCTCTGACAGGTGCATGGTGTCACCCTGTCTCTCCTACACAACGCCAGTCCTTCCACTGAAAGTACAGACAATCACGCTCAGAGATCATGGAGGTGGATGAAGAAAAGACAGGTCTTACATTGTCTGAACATTATCAACACTAACATGCTAGGTTTGGATAAAGAAATTCCCCTCTTAAAATATAATATCCATGGTTCAATGTAGTTACATCTTTCCCTCCTAAATATCAAATTTGATTTTCTCTCCATAACTTCCAATTGAGTAAGAAGTGGGCGTAATAGCAAAGTAGGGCATAGAGAGTGCAGAAGTCTACCAAAACAATCTGGGTTTCTTCTACAATGACTCATTACTCTTTGATGAGAAACAAGGAGGGATTATACAGTTGACTCAATTCCCTTTCAACAAACCCTGCAAAAGTTTCCTTGAATTGTAATAAAATTCACATTCTTGCCAGTGAACTTCAGTCAGTTCTTCAGAATGTACAGGTGTTCTGTTCTGTATTTTGTAACAGTCTGGAGATAAGACTATATGAGTCAGAAAGTTGGCATCCCTGGCCAGATATTGACGGTACTGAAGGAGTATAATTAATACGGTGCACTGTCTCTGCTAGTCCAATTCACTCTTTACAGCATGCAAATAACAAGCTCTTGATATCAAATAACAAGCTCTAGCTATCAGAGTACTATTCTCAGTTGTTTTGTTTCAGATACAGTGCATTCAGAAAGTATTCAGACTCCTTGACTTTTTCCACATTTGTAATGTTACAGCCTTATTCTAAAATGTATTAAATCATTTTTCCCTCATCAACCTACACACAATACATCAACCTCACCAATCTACGCTCAAGGCTCCCGAGTGGCGCTGTGGTCTAAGGCACTGCATCTCAGTGCTAGAGGTGTCACTACAGACCTTGATTTGATCCCGGGCTGTATCAACTGGCTGTGATCAGGAGTCCAATAGGACAGAGCACAATTAGCCCAGTGTTATCCGGGTTATGGGTGGGTTTCGCTGGGGTAGGCCATCAGTGTAAAATAAGAACTTGTAATTAACTAACTTGCCTAGTTAAATAAAAATACCCCGTAATGACAAAGCAAAAACAGGTTTCCAAATATATATTTAAAAAATAATGAAATATCACATTTACGTAAGTATTCAGACCCTCAACTTTGTTGAAACACCTTAGGCAGTGATTGGCAGTGAGCCTCAAGTCTTCTTGGGTGTGACGCTACAAGCTTGGCATACCTGTATTTGGGGAGTCTCTCCCATTCTTCTCTACAGATCCTCTCAAGCTCTGTCAGGTTGGATGGGGAGCGTTGCTGCACAGCCATTTTCAGGTCTCTCCAGAGATGTTTGATCGGGTTCAAGTCTGGGCTCTGGCTGGGCCACTCAAGGACATTCAGAGACTTGTCCCTAAGCCACTCATGTTTTGTCTTGGCTGTGTGCTTAGGGTCGTTGTCCTGTTGGAAGGTGAACCTTTGCCAGTGCGGCTTGGTTGGCTTGTGTTTCGGAGGACACATGGCTTTCAACCTTCGTCTCTCTTGAGCCCATACGGGAGTTGTAGCGATGAGACAAGATAGATACTAACAAATGGATACCACAAAATTGGGGAGAAAAGGGGGTAAAATCCAACAACAAAAAAATGTTTTAAAAGTCAAGGAGTCTGAATACTTTCCAAATGCACTGTATGCTGTGGACAGGACCACATTCCAGTTGTGCCTCTGGTCTCTTATAAATTAATTAAAGGATGATGAGGACTTGCTGAGCATCACTACACTATTTGAAAAAAAGGGTTCTTCAGGTGTCCCTATAGGAGCACCCTTTTTGGTTCCAAGTCAAATCATGTAGAACCCTTTGTGTTCTAGTGTGTGTTTGTGTGTGTTCTAGTGTGTGCTTGTGTGTGTTCTAGTGTGTGCTTGTGTGTGTTCTAGTGTGTGCTTGTGTGTGTTTGTGTGTGTTTGTTTGTTTGTTTGTGCTTTCCTGCATGTGTGCATGTGTATCCAGCCAACTACCTAGGTAATGATGGCAATCTGCATGGTGATGATTAGTGCCACCCGGGGGCCGTTCTCCCCTCAGCAGCCTTCTGTGGAATTAAACTGCCACCACATTCCATCCCTTTCATACTTGTCAGTTAGTCTGTGGCTGTTAGAGCAGCATGGTGGTTAAAGTAACCAGATCTACATCACTAACTGGGCCTCATTTCAAATAAATAATAAAGATGTTCTGTGATGAGTAACCTCGTCCCCAGGCTCAATTAATAGAGAGCCGTCTGGGGATGAAATTATGTGATGGGAGTGTATAAAGTGAGGGAAGGTGGGGTGAAAAAAGAAAACATTGTGGCATTCCAAAAATAACATTTAATAAAGTAGTAGTTATGTAATAAATAATTTTAGTAAATTCTCAAAGAACCCACACAATAGCCCATTGATTATGTTTTTTATTGTCAGATACTGTACACTGGATAGGTGCAGTGAAATGTGTTGTTTTACAGGATCAGCCATAGTGGTACGGCGTCCCTGGAGAAAATGAGGGTAATGTGATTAGCTCTAGGTGTTCCTGACACTCTAATCAGATGAGTCCTCATACGACCCAAGTGTCTTCTTATCTTTTGTCAGAAGTAACCCTGAAAGTTGAGAAAATATACCTCTCCTTTGGAGTAAAGAACAGAATACGTCCTGTGTTTAAATATCGTACGATACCTCACCTTAACTGCACTATACCATTGTGAATAAGGTGGTAATAGTAATATTGTTTTGAACATGATGAAATATTCATAGATGGAGACACACTGTCACCAAGCAAACCCTCCCCAGTCGGTCTCAGTGGCCATGGGAGCCATGGGAGGTATGTTTTCTTATAAGAGACCTACAGTAGGAGAAAAACGCAACGTTTCCCACTGTATATTGCATCGCGTACAGGTCCTAAACTAAAAACAATGTCAAACACTACATACTCCTTAGACCCACATGTATCTCTTAGTAGTATTTGTTGTGTGTCAATAGGATTCTTATGGCATATCGTAGCTTCTGAAACATAAGGAACCTGTCCCCTACACAAGCGTATGTTGTACGCCATACATGACTTGAGATGTCATTTCCTGTCTTCCCCAAGATGAAATGATTATGTAGAGAAATGAATAGAAGAAAGAACATTGTGTGCCAGAGCTTGAGGTAGTTTTTCAAGTGTTGCAAAAAAAGCCAGTAGGGACAGCCAAATGAAAACAAATCAAATACAGTTCATTATAATTGAAATAATCTGTCTGTAAACCATTTTTGGAAAAAATGTATTGTGTCATGCACAAAGTAGATAACCGACTTGTAGTTAACAAGAAACTTGTTGAGTGGTTGAAAAACAAGTTTTAATGACTCCAACCTAAGTGTATGTAAACTTCCGACTTCAACTGTACATATGATATGGGTGATGCAATATTTACAAACACTTAAAGTGACTAAGATACCGTAGAATAGTATAGAGTACAGTTTACACATGAGATAAGTAATGCAAGATACGGAGACATTATTAAAGTGGATAGTGATCCATTTCTAAAAGTGGCCAGTGATTCCTAGTCTATGTCTATAGGCAGCCACCTCTGATGTGCTAGTGATGGCCATTTAGCAGTCTGATGGCATTGAGATAGAAGCTGTTTTTCAAATATTACTAAATGTAAGTTAGATGTTCCCCATTCATAGAAAATAGTTATTCCTTTCAAGAATATAAGTTTTTGATAGCAAAATACTAATATTTGGGTCGGTCAAGTTGATCAATTTAGCTATTTCAGACAAAATATAACTTCATTTCAGATTCACAGTTGTCAAACATGTTCCATCACGTCAATGCTTTTCATCCATTTTGATATGATTTCTATAGAATTTCAGTTTTCTTACTACAAAATGTTTCTACAATCAAAGTCCAATGTGGCATTTTTGCAACAATTCCAGAATATTTTTCTACAAACATAAAAATATATTTATTTTATTGTCATAATTAGAGGCCTATTACAAGTATTTCTGAATGGTAATTTAAAAAAATACTAATTTGGATCTATGCTTGGGTCTCAACAGGAATGACCCTTAAGAGGGCAAACTCATGGGACTGATCTGGACTCATCTGAACCTGTATAAGCAGAGGTAGAGCCTAATAGTGATGTTTACTGATAATTAAATATCCATAAATGTTTTTAAACTGCAGAAGTCTTGGAGACGTTGTAAAGGTGTGTTGATGTCTCAGTGGTTGAGGACACATTATCATGACACAGAGAGAGACACACAATAATATTATGATTTAAATAGACACTACCTCTGCAATCCGCGCTGCAGTAGCTAAATAGGATAATAGCTTGGGTCAGTTTACGCTCCAAAACACACACACACACACACACACACACACACACACACACACACACACACACACACACACACACACGGCAGTGCACAGGAACACCCAGACCCACCCATTTCTGTCAAAGGGGAAATGAGTCAGAGAGAAGGCCAACGCCAGTGAACCCAGCCAGACTCAGACTCCCGCAACAAGGACAGACCAACATGGACCAGACAGAGCCAGATGATGGGGTTGAACGATAATGAGGAAGAAGTTGCACAAAGAAGCTGCACAATGTGACAGAATCTTTCACCAGCAACTCATTACATTGATTTGCTGGATACAGTGTTTCATTGTTAGCAAAGCCACATGAATTTGAAGCCTAAGTCAGGTACGTGTGTGTGTGTGTGTGTGTGTGTGTGTGTGTGTGTGTGTGTGTGTGTGTGTGTGTGTGTGTGTGTGTGTGTGTGTGTGTGTGAGACTGTGGTGGGTGTTTATGTTGTTTACTAACATCCTTGAAGTTCCAGCCAAACTCCCATCTGCATTTGGCTTAGATTCTCATCGTAACAAATTAATTAAATGATTTATTGCTGCCTTTCATTGAATTACCTGAGGTGAACCATTTTGTCAAACATTTGCAAGGGGTACATTCAAGAGGAACAAAATGGCACAAATCGTTGTGAAACAAAGGAGTTTACCAGAGTTCAGTTGCTGCAGCAGTAGCCTACTTCTCCTATCCTGTCTTCTCCTATGCTCTGCTCTCCTTGCCGGCTCGCTCGTCATCTCTCCTTACCTCTCCCCTCCCTCCCTGGACAGAGCAGACCAGCAGCAGAAGCAGATGTGGAGGCTGCTAACAGGATAATGACTCAGATATTCTGCTACTGGAGTGAAATAATTGCTAGTAGGTTTATCCCTGGAAGGGGGGGGGCATAGCACCTGGTCACTTCCTATTCCCGTTTTCCTCACAGGGCAACTGTCTCCACCAGCTAGTGGTGTTCCATGATAGAGGGGAATGGAATCTCATCCTCACGTCTGACCACACTAACATCACTCTGTGGATGGTAAGAATGGAACCTCACCCTCACGTCTGACTACACTAACATCACTCTGTGGATGGTAAGAATGGAACCTGACCCTCATGTCTGACTACACTAACATCACTCTGTGGATGGTAAGAATGGAACCTCACCCTCACGTCTGACTACACTAACATCACTAGGAACCTGGTGGGTTCCTTGATGATTTGAAGATTGAGGCATCTAGCTTAGATTGTAGGACTGCCGGGGTGACTATCACTAACATCAAACTCTGTGGATGGTAAGAATGGAACCTGACCCTCACGTCTGACTACACTAACATCACTCTGTGGATGGTAAGAATGGAACCTGACCCTCACATCTGACTACACTAACATCACTCTGTGGATGGTAAGAATGGAACCTGACCCTCACATCTGACTACACTAACATCACTCTGTGGATGGTAAAGAATGGAACCTGACCCTCACGTCTGACTACACTAACATCACTCTGTGGATGGTAAGAATGGAACCTGACCCTCACATCTGACTACACTAACATCACTCTGTGGATGGTAAGCATGGAACCTCAACCTCACATCTGACTACACTAACATCACTCTATGGATGGTAACAATGGAACCTCAACCTCACATCTGACTACACTAACATCACTCTGTGGATGGTATGGTAACAATGGTAACATCACTCTGTGGATGGTAAGAATGGAACCTGGAACCTCACATCTGACTACACTAACATCACTCACGCCTGACTACACTAACATCACTCTGTGGATGGTAAGAATGGAACCTGACCCTCACGTCTGACTACACTAACATCACTCTGTGGATGGTAAGAATGGAACCTCACCCTCACATCTGACTACACTAACATCACTCTGTGGATGGTAAGAATGGAACCTCACCCTCACGTCTGACTACACTAACATCACTCTGTGGATGGTAAGAATGGAACCTGACCCTCACGTCTGACTACACTAACATCACTCTGTGGATGGTAAGAATGGAACCTCACCCTCACGTCTGACTACACTAACATCACTCTGTGGATGGTAAGAATGGAACCTCACCCTCACGTCTGACTACACTAACATCACTCTGTGGATGGTAAGAATGGAACCTCACCCTCACGTCTGACTACACTAACATCACTCTGTGGATGGTAAGAATGAATGGAACCTCACCCTCACGTCTGACTACGCTAACATCACTCTGTGGATGGTAAGAATGGAACCTGACCCTCACGCTCTGACTACACATCACTCTGTGGACATCACTCTGTGGATGGTAACAATGGAAGAATGGAACTCACCCTCACGTCTGACTACACTAACATCACTCTGTGGATGGTAAGAATGGAACCTCACCCTCACGTCTGACTACACTAACATCACTCTGTGGATGGTAAGAATGGAACCTCACCCTCACGTCTGACTACACTAACATCACTCTGTGGATGGTAAGAATGGAACCTCACCCTCACGTCACATGACTACACTAACATCACTCTGTGGATGGTAAGAATGGAACCTCACCCTCACATCTGACTACACTAACATCACTCTGTGGATGGTAAGAATGGAACCTGACTACCCTCATGGTAAGAATGGACTACACTAACATCACTCTGTGGATGGTAAGAATGGAACCTCACCCTCACGTCTGACTACACTAACATCACTCTGTGGATGGTAAGAATGGAACCTCACCCTCACGTCTGACTACACTAACATCACTCTGTGGATGGTAAGAATGGAACCTCACCCTCACGTCTGACTACACTAACATCACTCTGTGGATGGTAAGAATGGAACCTGACCCTCACATCTGACTACACTAACATCACTCTGTGGATGGTAAGAATGGAACCTGACCCTCACGTCTGACTACACTAACATCACTCTGTGGATGGTAAGAATGGAACCTCACCCTCACGTCTGACTACACTAACATCACTCTGTGGATGGTAAGAATGGAACCTCACCCTCACGTCTGACTACACTAACATCACTCTGTGGATGGTAAGAATGGAACCTCACCCTCACGTCTGACTACACTAACATCATTCTGTGGATGGTAAGAATGGAACCTCACCCTCACGTCTGACTACACTAACATCACTCTGTGGATGGTAAGAATGGAACCTCACCCTCACGTCTGACTACACTAACATCACTCTGTGGATGGTAAGAATGGAACCTCACCCTCACGTCTGACTACTCTGTGGATGGTAAGACTGGAACATCACTAACATCACTCTGTGGATGGTAAGAATGGAACCTCACCCTCACGTCTGACTACACTAACATCACTCTGTGGATGGTAAGAATGGAACCTCACCCTCACGTCTGACTACACTAACATCACTCTGTGGATGGTAAGAATGGAACCTCACCCTCACGTCTGACTACACTAACATCACTCTGTGGATGGTAAGAATGGAACCTGACCCTCACATCTGACTACACTAACATCACTCTGTGGATGGTAAGAATGGAACCTGACCCTCACATCTGACTACACTAACATCACTCTGTGGATGGTAAGAATGGAACCTCACCCTCACGTCTGACTACACTAACATCACTCTGTGGATGGTAACAATGGAACCTCACCCTCACGTCTGACTACACTAACATCATTCTGTGGATGGTAAGAATGGAACCTCACCCTCACGTCTGACTACACTAACATCACTCTGTGGATGGTAAGAATGGAACCTGGAACACTAACATCACTCTGTGGATGGTAAGAATGGAACACCCTCACGTCTGACTACACTAACATCACTCTGTGGATGGTAAGAATGGAACCTCACCCTCACGTCTGACTACACTAACATCACTCTGTGGATGGTAAGAATGGAACCTCACCCTCACGTCTGACTACACTAACATCACTCTGTGGATGGTAAGAATGGAACCTCACCCTCACGTCTGACTACACTAACATCACTCTGTGGATGGTAAGAATGGAACCTCACCCTCACGTCTGACTACACTAACATCACTCTGTGGATGGTAAGAATGGAACCTCACCCTCACGTCTGACTACACTAACATCACTCTGTGGATGGTAAGAATGGAACCTCACCTGTGGATGGTAAGAATGGAACACGTGGATGGTAAGAATGACTACACTAACACTCATCACTCTGTGGATGGTAAGAATGGAACCTCACCCTCACGTCTGACTACACTAACATCACTCTGTGGATGGTAAGAATGGAACCTCACCCTCACTACACTAACATCACTGACTACACTAACATCACTCTGTGGATGGTAAGAATGGAACCTCACCCTCACGTCTGACTACACTAACATCACTCTGTGGATGGTAAGAATGGAACCTGACCCTCACGTCTGACTACACTAACATCACTCTGTGGATGGTAAGAATGGAACCTGACCCTCACATCTGACTACACTAACATCACTCTGTGGATGGTAAGAATGGAACCTGACCCTCACGTCTGACTACACTAACATCACTCTGTGGATGGTAAGAATGGAACCTCACCCTCACGTCTGACTACACTAACATCACTCTGTGGATGGTAAGAATGGAACCTGACCCTCACATCTGACTACACTAACATCACTCTGTGGATGGTAACAATGGAACCTCACCCTCACGTATGACTACACTAACATCGCTCTGTGGATGGTAAGAATGGAACCTGACCCTCACGTCTGACTACACTAACATCACTCTGTGGATGGTAAGAATGGAACCTCACCCTCACATCTGACTACACTAACATCACTCTGTGGATGGTAAGAATGGAACCTGACCCTCACATCTGACTACACTAACATCACTCTGTGGATGGTAAGAATGGAACTTCACCCTCACGTCTGACTACACTAACATCACTCTGTGGATGGTAAGAATGGATCCTGACCCTCACATCTGACTACACTAACATCACTCTGTGGATGGTAAGAATGGAACCTCACCCTCACGTCTGACTACACTAACATCACTCTGTGGATGGTAAGAATGGAACCTCACCCTCACGTCTGACTACACTAACATCATTCTGTGGATGGTAAGAATGGAACCTCACCCTCACATCTGACTACACTAACATCACTCTGTGGATGGTACGAATGGAACCTGAATGACTACACTAACATCACTCTGGAACCTCACCCTCACGTCTGACTACACTAACATCACTCTGTGGATGGTAAGAATGGAACCTCACCCTCACGTCTGACTACACTAACATCACTCTGTGGATGGTAAGAATGGAACCTCACCCTCACGTCTGACTACACTAACATCACTCTGTGGATGGTAAGAATGGAACCTCACCCTCACGTCTGACTACACTAACATCACTCTGTGGATGGTAAGAATGGAACCTCACCCTCACGTCTGACTACACTAACATCACTCTGTGGATGGTAAGAATGGAACCTCACCCTCGCGTCTGACTACACTAACATCACTCTGTGGATGGTAAGAATGGATCCTGACCCTCACGTCTGACTACACTAACATCACTCTGTGGATGGTAAGAATGGAACCTGACCCTCACATCTGACTACACTAACATAACTCTGTGGATGGTAAGAATGGAACCTCACCCTCACGTCTGACTACACTAACATCACTCTGTGGATGGTAAGAATGGAACCTGACCCTCACGTCTGACTACACTGACATCACTCTGTGGATGGTAAGAATGGAACCTGACCCTCACATCTGACTACACTAACATCACTCTGTGGATGGTAACAATGGAACCTCACCCTCACGTATGACTACACTAACATCGCTCTGTGGATGGTAAGAATGGAACCTGACCTCACCCTCACATCTGATGGTAAGAATGGAACTCACGTCTGACTACACTAACATCACTCTGTGGATGGTAAGAATGGATCCTGACCCTCACATCTGACTACACTAACATCACTCTGTGGATGGTAAGAATGGAACCTCACCCTCACGAACACTGGGATGGTAGGAATGGAACCTCACCCTCACATCTGACTACACTAACATCACTCTGTGGATGGTAAGAAAGGGTTTTTTCTTTATTTTGACTATTTCCAACATTTTAGAATAATAGTGAAGACATCAAAGCTATGAAATAACACAAATGAATCAAAATATATTTTACATTCTTCAAAGTAGCCACCCTTTGCCTTCATGGCAGCTTTGCACACTCTTGGCATTCTCACATCCAGCTTCTCCCGGAATGCTTTTCCAACAGTCTTGAAGGAGTTCCCACATCAGCTGAGCACTTGTTGGCTGCTTTCCCTGCACTCTGCGGTCCAACTCATCCCAAACTATATCAATTGGGTTGAGATCGGGTGATTGTGGAGTCCAGGTCATCTGATGCAGCACTCCATCACTCTCCTTGGTCAAATAGCCCTTACACAGCCTGGAGGTGTGTTGGGTCATTGTCCTGTTGAAGAACAAATGATAGTCCCACTAAGCGCAAACCAGATGGGATTGCGTATCGCTGCAGAATGCTGTGGTAGCCATGCTGGTTGAGTGTGCCTTGAGTTCTAAATAAATCACACACAGTTTCCCCAGCAAAGCACCCCCACACTATCACACCTCCTCCTCATGGGTGATCTCGGAGAACATCCGATCACCTACTCTGTGTCTCACAAAGACACTGCAAATTTGGACTCATCAGACCAAAGGACCGATTTCCACCAGTCTAATGTCCATTGCTCGTGTTTCTTGGCCCAAGCAAGTCTCTTCTTATTATTGGTGTCCTTTAGTAGTGAATTCTTTGCAGCAATATGACCATGATTCACGCAGTCTCCTCTGAAAAGTTGATGTTGAGATGTGTCTCTTACTTGAACTCTGTGAATTAATTATTTGGGCTTCAATTTCTGAGGCTCGTAACTCTAATGAACTTATCCTCTGGGTCTTCCTTTCCTGTGGTGGTCCTCGTGAGAGCCAGTTTCAGCATAGCTCCTGATGTTTTTTTCGACTGCACTTGAAGAAACATTAAAAGTTTCCGTATTGACTGACCTTCATGTCTTAAAGTCATGGTGGACTGTCATTTCTCTTTGCTTATTTGAGCTTTTCTTGCCATAATATGGACTTGGTCTTTTACCAAATAGGGCTATCTTCTGTATACCTCATGTACCTTATCACAACACAACTGATTGGCTCAAATGCATTAAGAAGGAAAGAAATTTCACAAATGAACTTCTAACAAGGCACACCTGTTAACTGAAATGCATTTCCGGTGACTACCTCATGAAGCTGGTTGAGAGAATGCCAAGAGGGTGCAAAGCTGTCATCAAGGCAAAGGGTGGCTACTATGAAGAATGTCAAATATAAAATATATTTTGATTTGTTTAACACTTTTTTGGTTACTGCATAATTCCATGTGTGTTATTTCATAGTTTTGATGTCTTTCTACATATCAATGTAGAAAATAGTAAAAATAAAGAAAAACCCTTGAATGAGCAGGTGTGTCCAAATTTTTGACTGGTACGGAATGAATTACAAATGTAGATATTTAAGACTTGTAGAGTTCAACACGTTTACAGAGACTGGCTGGAAGAAGAGATAGATACAGAGCCATTACAGGAGCTAAAACAGGCAGACAGACACTGGAGAATCTAAAGCGATGAAGTCAGACTGATATTTTAGAAAATAAACACCATAGATTTTCTGTCCACTCCCAAGGAGGGCCACAGCTGGGCTGTGATCTGACCTCTATCAGTGGACAGAGATACCGTGTGGCTGGACTGTTCTCTACCACCCACAGAGACGAGCACAGGGCCAATTGTTGTGTTTGTGACTACTAGGCCATTAGTTGATGTGAAACATGTTTGATGGTCAGCAGGCAGTCTGGATGTGACATGGGGATTATGCAAGTTCTCCCCTCATCTCCCTTCCCCTCCCCTCTCCTATACTTAATCTGTGTTAGTCATTAGTGTGGCGTTAGCAGGAAGTCTAGTGGAGCCAGGAAACTCATGGGTGATGTTATACACTTAACATCTCGGCAGTTACCGACATCTGTAAAAAGTATTTCTCCAATGTCATACAAGAAGACGCACAGATTTTTTTTCACAACTAATCAAAACTTTAAAACTCTCCACATTCATTATGCTATGATCTCAGTGGGCGACCAAACAATCCTGGTGTGTGTGTGTGCACGTGACCCCAGCAATCATGCGTCTTTGTTTTACACTGAGGGCTTGAGAAAATAAGGAACAAAGCCTTTGCTCACACTAAAAATCTATGCTAATTTATTAGAGGCTGGCTGTTGCAACCAGACAGGTTGTATCAGACACCTGTATGGACTGTGGTCTGCTGGGACTCTGGGAGGGACTGGCCCGGTTATTATAGTGCTACATACTGCTACTGATTACGTCAGTCCATGGGAAATAAAGCTCAAAAAGCCTTCTTCTACTGATTACATCAGTCCACGGAAAATAAAGCTCAAAAAGCCTTCTTCTACTGATTACATCAGTCCACGGAAAATAAAGCTCAAAAAGCCTTCTTCTACTGATTACATCAGTCCATGGAAAATAAAGCTCAAAAAGCCTTCTTCTACTGATTACATCAGTCCACGGAAAATAAAGCTCAAAAAGCCTTCTTCTATTGATTACATCAGTCCATGGAAATAAACCTCAAAATGCCTTCTACTGATACATCAGTCTATGGAAAATAAAGCTCAAAAAGCCTTCTTCTACTGATTACATCAGTCCATGGAAAATAAAGCTCAAAAAGCCTTCTTCTACTGATTACGTCAGTCCATGGGAAATAAAGCTCAAAAAGCCTTCTTCTACTGATTACATCAGTCCATGGAAAATAAAAAAAGCCTTCTTCTACTGAAAAGTCCATGGAAAATAAAGCTCAAAAAGCCTTCTTCTACTGATTACATCAGTCCATGGAAAATAAAGCTCAAAAAGCCTTCTTCTACTGATTACATCAGTCCATGGAAAATAAAGCTCAAAAAGCCTTCTTCTACTGATTACATCAGTCCATGGAAAATAAAGCTCAAAAAGCCTTCTTCTACTGATTACATCAGTCCATGGAAAATAAAGCTCAAAAAGCCTTCTTCTACTGATTACATCAGTCCATGGAAAATAAAGCTCAAAAAGCCTTCTTCTACTGATTACATCAGTCCATGGAAAATAAAGCTCAAAAAGCCTTCTTCTACTGATTACATCAGTCCATGGAAATAAACCTCAAAATGCCTTCTTCTACTGATACATCAGTCCATGGAAAATAAAGCTCAAAAAGCCTTCTTCTACTGATTACGTCAGTCCATGGAAAATAAAGCTCAAAAGCCTTCTTCTACTGATTACATCAGTCCATGGAATATAAAGCTCAAAAAGCCTTATTCTACTGATTACATCAATCCATGGAAAATAAAGCTCAAAAAGCCTTCTTCTACTGATTACATCAGTAAAAGCAAAACAAAGTTCAAAAATATTTATGAACAGTGGAATTCAGCTCAAACAGGGTGGATGCATGTTAATGAACTGGATTAGTAGTGGCTATAACCAGAGAGGAAGATGCGAAGCAAGAGGGTTTACTCCGCCCAAAATCTGTCCATGAAAATAGAACCACGAAGTGGAGAATTTTTGTATGGAGGTCAATGAGAGTGTCGAATTTGGTCAACAAAACATGTAATTGCTCATTTTTTACGTGAGGCTTATTTGATCAAATAGAAGTTTCCTAATGGTTAAGCTGTTACGAACGCACTGATATACATGGGTTTTAACACTGTTTCCCATGCTTGTTCAATGAACCATAAGCAATTAATGAACATGCACCTGTGGAACGGTCATTAAGATACTAACAGCTTACAGACGGTAGGAAATGAAGGTCACAGTTATGAAAACTTAGGACACTAAATATGCCTTTCTACTGACTCTGAAAAACACAAAAGAAATGCCTAGGCTCCCTGATCATCTGTGTGAACGTTCCTTAGGCATGCTGCAAGGAGGGAAGAGGTCTGCAGATGTGGCCAGGGCAATAAATTGCAATGTCCGCATTGTGAGACACCTAAGACAGCGCTACAGGGAGGCAGGACGGACAGCTGATCGTCCTCACAGTGGCAGACCACGTGTAACAACACTTGCACAGGATCGGTACATCCGAACATCACAGCTGCAGGACAGGTACAGGATGACAACAACAACTACCCGAGTTACTCCAGGAATGCACAAGCCCTCCATCAGTGCTCAGACTGTCTGCAATAGACTGAGAGAGGCTGGACTGAGGGCTTGTAGGTCTGTTGTAAGGCAGGTCCACATCAGACATCACCGGCAACAACGTCGCCTATGGGCACAAACTCACCGTCGCTGGACGAGACAGGACTGGCAAAAAGTGCTCTTCACTGACAATTGCGGATTTGTCTCACCAGGGGTGATGGTCGGATCCGCGTTTATCATCGAAGGAATGAGCATTACACCGAGGCCTGTACTATAAAGCGGGATCAATTTGGAGGTGGAGGCTCTGTCATGGTTTGGGGCGGTGTGTCACAGCATCATCGGACTGAGCTTGTTGTCATTGTAGGCAATCTCAACGCTGTGCGTTACAGGGAAGACATCCTCTTCTCTCATGTGGTACCCTTCTTGCAGGCTCATCCTGACATGACCCTCCAGCATGACAATGCCACCAGCCATACTGCTCGTTCTGCGTGTGATTTCCTGCAAGACATGAATGTCATTGTTCTGCCATGGCCAGCGAAGAGCCAGGATCTCAATCCCATTGAGCACGCCTGGGACCTGTTGGATCAGAGGGTGAGGGCTAGGGCCATTCCCCCCAGAAATGTCCGGGAACTTGCAGGTGCCTTGGGGGAAGAGTGGGGTAGCATCTCACAGCAAGAACTGGCAAACCTGGTGCAGTCCATGAGGAGGAGATGCACTGCAGTACTTAATGTAGCTGGTGGACACACCAGATACTGACTGTTACTTTTGATTTTGACCCCCCCTTTGTTCAGGGACACATTATTCCATTTCTCTTAGTCACATGTCTGTGGAACCTGTTCAGTTTATGTCTCAGTTGTTGAATCTTGTTGTTCATACAAATATTTACACATGTTAAGTTTGCTGAAAATAAGCACAGTTGACAGTGAGAGGATGTTTCTTTTTTTCCTGAGTTTATAATTGTTTTGTGAGCGAAAACAACATTGATTCAGGGTCGTTCTTGAATTGCGGTTGCTTTTGCCATGAAAAACACTTTAAAATAAATAGTTACACATCATATGTATTTTTGTTTATAGTGAACTGTTCATCAATGATGAATTGTAATGCAAGTCCTTTACACTGTATGTTTAGTCATTGTATAAAGTTCTATGGGTAAGCAAATCGGCTGGTCCCAGCAGTGATGTGTAGAGTTGTAGTGACATGTTTTGGGGATTTATATACAGTACCAGTCAAAAGATTGGACACACCTACTCATTCAAGGGTTTTTCTTTATTTTTACTATTCATTGTAGAATAATAGTGAAGACATCAAAACTATGAAATACACATGTGGAATCATGTAGTAACCAAAAAAGTGGTTGGGTGACTCTTGCCTATTTAAATGTTTTTAAAGTGGTTGGGTGACTCTTGCCTATTTAAATGTTTTTAAAGTGGTCGGGTGACTCTTGCCTATTTAAATGTTTTTAAAGTGGTCGGGTGACTTGCCTATTTAAATGTTTTTAAAGTGGTTGGGTGACTTGCCTATTTAAATGTTTTTAAAGTGGTCGGGTGACTTGCCTAGTTAAATGTTTTTAAAGTGGTCGGGTGACTTGCCTATTTAAATGTTTTAAAGTGGTTGGGTGACTTGCCTATTTAAATGTTTTTAAAGTGGTTGGGTGACTTGCCTATTTAAATGTTTTTAAAGTGGTTGGGTGACTTGCCTATTTAAATGTTTTTAAAGTGGTCGGGTGACTTGCCTATTTAAATGTTTTTAAAGTGGTTGGGTGACTTGCCTATTTAAATGTTTTTAAAGTGGTCGGGTGACTTGCCTATTTAAATGTTTTTAAAGTGGTCGGGAGACTTTCCTATTTAAATGTTTTTAAAGTGGTCGGTTGACTTGCCTATTTAAATGCTTTTAAAGTGGTCGGGAGACTTGCCTAGTTAAATAAAGGTTAAATTAAAAATTGGAAAAAAATACCTTGTCACAACATAACTGATTGGCTCAAACGAATTAAGAAGGAAAGAAATTCCACAAATGATCTTTTAACAAGACACACCAGTTAATTGAAATGCATTCCAGTTGAGAGAATGCCAAGTGTGGGCAAAACTGTCATCAAGGCAAAGGGTGGCTACTTTGAAGAATCTCAAATATAAAATATAGTTTGATTTGTTTAACACTTTTCTGGTTACTACATGATTCCATATGTGTTAATTCATAGTGTTGATATCTTCACTATAATTCTACAATGTAGAAAATAGTCAAATAACGAAAAACCCTTCAATTAGTAGGTGTGTCCAAACTTTTGACTGGTACCGTAGTATACTGTATATAGATATATTATTTTAATGCTATAAAGTGAACAAAATTATTTATTTTATTATATAGATCAATAAAACAAAGAAGGCTATACAATACCTATTTTCTTTACCAGTATAATGTGTGACCCTCAGTTTTATGTAATTAATATTACCGCCTTGAAAATCACTCATTACAAAGATATACAACGACCTTGAGCATTCTCTCCAGTGGTGAATTGTTATCGGGGGAGAGGTTTAAAGTAAAATGATTTGCTTATCACACGTTTAAGTATGTCATAATATGAAGATTACATTTATAAATTGGTGTGTCTAAATCAAAAATGTAACTTGTTGTTAAACTAAAATAATACTGTTAACAAAACTATTAATCATATCACTTTAGTAAATTATTTTGAAAGGATAGATGACCTTAGATTTGAGCATTTGTTGCCATTTCATTGGTGTTACCATCATTGATGTTACTACTCCTACTGGTGGCAGAACGTTATCGTAATGATAAACATTATTTAAAGGAATTCATCTACCATATTAGTTGATTTAGAATGGGAAAATGGACCCAAATAGCCTAAATCCGAAAAATCCAAGCTCGCAGTCGGCTCTGCTAACGGTGTGTTTGCGAGATGCTGGATACTAACCAGAGCCCTTCAACGTTACTGCAGTGCAATAGAAGTCTCTTCCGGCAGCTAGCCACATGACTGACTTGCATATCTATAAGCGACTATTTATCAGTTGTGCACTCATTCTTCGATAGTCTTTTTTAAAAAAGTCCCTGCGACACCTGCCTACAGACATCCCTGAAACAAACAAAAAAAGACTCTCGAAGAATGAGAGCACAACTGGTAAATAGAAACTTATATTGCACTGCAGTAACGTTGAATGGCTCTGGTTAGTATTACTTAGCCAGCTAGAAGGATGAGGTAAGAAGCTACCTCAACAGGAGCAAAAAATACGCAACAAAGTTCTCATTATAACTTTGCTTTACAAATTGTAGGCTACTGAGACAGACGATGTGGCGCTCAGTGGTGAGGCCAAGGCAGGCTGCAATGCATGCATGAGGAAGCAAGTGAAACAGAAAGAGAGAGGAAGCAAACAGAGAGGGAGGTTAGTACAGGGGTTCCCAAAGTTGGGGTCAGGGCCCCATGTGGGGTCCCCTGAGGAAACAAGTTAGGAACAACAACAACAAACAAAACAACGTTTCAATATGAACATCTTCACATGGTTTATCTTCCCTATATTCCTAGTCAATACATTAAATGCAATCAAAATGCAAACAATACAGTACGTTTCCATTTCATCGCTGATGCTACATGTCAGTGTGAATCATTTATAATATTTCCTCTTTCCAGGGGTATAACATTACAATGGTATAGTTAATAGGCTATTTGCTTGACTGATTGACTGAGGTGAAGGAACCTAGAGCAACCAAGGTGATAATGGCCAGGGTCATTTTTGCTGTTCTCCAAATAGCATTTAAAAGTTTTTTCATTGTATAGAAATGCAGTAAATGAGCTTCAAAATGTTCCTTTCGGACCTCACTGAAACTCTAACCATGGTTACGGCCCTGTGCGGGGGCCATCACGTGTGAGTCGTGACTCATGAATGGACGCATAGATGGTAAAATGGAAGGATCTTCAATCCCATATTGTCTTGAAGACACTCCTCCTCACCTACAAAGCCTTTCAAAACCTGGCACCCACCTATACCTCTATGACCTTCTCCCAACCTATACCCCCTCCTTCCGCTCCTCCTTTGCTGGACTACTTGTCATCCCCCCCTCCCATTCTGCCATGTGTGCCTGGGCCTCCAGCTTTCCCCATAGGAGAACCATTTAATGAACCCTTTTGGGTTCCAGGTTGAACCTTCTGTGGAAAGGGTTCTACATGGAACCCAAAACAGTTCTACCTGGAACCAAAAAGGGTTCTCCTATGGGGAAAGCCGAAGAACCACTTTGGAACACTTTTCTCTAAAAGTGTAGCATACTATACTACATACTGTAGTGTCCCTTGATCATGTTTAGTACTTACTATAGAATGTTGTAGTATACTGTAGAATACTATAGTAAATACTACATACAGTATTATATAAAAAACAGTAGTAAAAACTATAGAAATTTCAGCAAAAACACTTTAGTCCACATAAACAAGATTTTTTTCAACTATAGTAAATTCTACAGTATTTAATTTGCATATACCTTTCCCATTCCCCTCCCCATATCCCAATTTGTGCCACCCGTAAGTGAGAAACCTACATGCCAAGAATAGACCATATATTGTGTTCCTTACCAGTTATAGAAAAGATCAGAAGCTCTGAACACCATTCAGAACCCAGTCCTACCTACCTACAGGTTTTGGAACCATAGTTCTTTTTGTATTTCTCCAGTAGGTTTTCTCAAGGAGAAAGACCCTGACTTCTATGTCAAAGAAAATGGAAAAAAAACACTTTAGTAAATACTACAGTAATGTCCCAAAAACACTACACTAAATACTACTGTCCGCAAAAACACTACAGTAAATACTACAGTATACAAAAAAAGAAAATTCCTGCAGTATTTATATAGTAAACTGTGAATACTACAGTATTCACTGTAGTGTTCTTGTGGACTTTGTAAAAACACTACAGTAAATACTACAGAAAAGTCTGCAAAAACACTACTGTGAATACTATAGTGTACACAATAGCAAACACTATAGTATTTTTTTCATGTGGGTATAGCCTAGCATCTATTATTGACTCTGTCCCCCCTTTCTGTGCCTTCCCATTTTCCTATGCATCCCGATGTGTCCCCCCAACCTTAACCCTTACCCTAAATCGGGTCTGTATCTTATTCCCAACCCTACCCCCTAAACCTAAACCCTTACCCTTAAACAGATATGTATCCTATTCCCAACCCTACCCCCTAAACCTTTACCCTAAAACAGATATGTATCCTATTCCCAACCCTACCCCCTAAACCTAAACCCTTACCCTAAACCGGGTCTGTATCCTATTCCCAACCCTACCCCCTAAACCTAAACCCTTACCCTAAACTGGGTCTGTATCCTATTCCCAACCCTACCCCCTAAACCTTTACCGTAAAACAGATCTGTATCCTATTCCCAACCCTACCCCCTAAACCTAAACCCTTACCCTAAACCGGGTCTGTATCCTATTCCCAACCCTACCCCCTAAACCTAAACCCTTACCCTAAACCGGGTCTGTATCCTATTCCCAACCCTACCCCCTAAACCTAAACCCTTACCCTAAACCGGGTCTGTATCCTATTCCCAACCCTACGCCCTAAACCTTTACCCTAAAACAGATCTGTATCCTATTCTCAACCCTACCCCCTAAACCTAAACCCTTACACTAAAACAGATCTGTATCCTATTCCCAACCCTACCCCCTAAACCTAAACCCTTACACTAAAACAGATCTGTATCCTATTCCCAACCCTACCCCCTAAACCTTTATCCTAAAACAGATTTGTATCCTATTCCCGACCCTATCCCCTAAACCTTTATCCTAAAACAGATCTGTATCCTATTCCCAACCCTACCCCCTAAACCTAAACCCTTACACTAAAACAGATCTGTATCCTATTCCCAACCCTACCCCCTAAACCTAAGCCCTTACACTAAAACAGATCTGTATCCTATTCCCAACCCTACCCCCTAAACCAGGTTCGAATCCTCTACCCAACCGCTCCCTCCTCTTCTTATCTGTCCTGTTCGCCTTGTCCTTTGTCTTTAATTTGCGCTTTTGATTGATGCACTTGATTTTCTGATTTTATGTAGGCCTACTTTAATGTCTTGAAAGACATCTGCAAAATAAAAATGTATTATGATTATTTTATTATTATTAAGGATGGATCAGTGCAGTTTTGGAGGCTGTTTCACGTCTCTGATCAGAAACTCTCCTCTCTGCCCACCACCCCATTAGTCTCATAAACCTGACCCTCTGCAAAAATATAATTAATACATTGTCCTCCTGGTCTCTGTCTAAAAGAACCAGCCTGTTCAAATGAGCCCAGCCCAGGCCAACAGTATCAGCACTGGACCATTTAAAAGAGCTGATCACAGCCCTGTCCCTAATTATCATCTCCAGCCTGACCAGTATAAAGACCTAGTCCTTCCATCCTCGGTCCCTGGTCTGAATCAAAAAGCTGTCACCTGTCCTGTAATTAGTTTGCTGTGCATGTTGACTTGCCAGGTTTCCTCCAGACGTGATGCTTGGCATTCAGACCAAAGAGTTCAATCTTGGTTTCATTAGACCAGAGAATCTTGTTTCTCATGGTCTGAGAGCCTTTAGGTGTCTTTTTAGCCAACTTCAAGCAGTCTGTCATGTGCCTTTTAATGAGCGGCTTCTGTCTGGCCACTCTACCATAAAGGCCTGATTGGTATAGTGCTGGAGAGATGGTTGTCCTTCTGGAAGGTTCTCCCTTCTCCACAGAAGAACACTGGAGCTCTGTCAGAGTGACCTTCAGGTTCTTGGTTACCTCCCTGACCAAGGCTCTTCTCCCCCGATTGCACAGTTTGGCTGGGAGGCCAGCTCTAGGAGTCTTGGTGGTTCCCAAACCTCTTCGATTTAAGAATGATGGAGGCCACTGTGTTCTTGGGGACCTTCAATGCTGCACACATTTTTGGTACCCTTCCCCAGATCTGTGCCTCAACAGGGAAACAGGATGCACCTGAGCTCAATTTTGAATCTCTTAGCAAAGGGTCTGAATAGTTACAGTTATAGTCAGAGGTTTACATACACTTAGTATGCAAGTATAAACACAGTGGGACCACACAGCCATCATACTGCTCAGGAAGGAGATGCGTTCTGTCTCCTAGAGATGAACGTACTTTGGTGCGAAAAGTGCAAATCAATCCCAGAACAACAAGATGCTGTAGGAAACAGGTACAAAAGTGTCTATATCCACAGTAAAACGAGTCCTATATCGTCATAACCTGAAAGTGCAAATCAATCCCAGAACAACAAGATGCTGTAGGAAACAGGTACAAAAGTGTCTATATCCACAGTAAAACGAGTCCTATATCGTCATAACCTGAAAGGCCGCTCAGCAAGGAAGAAGCCACTGCTCCAAAACCGCCATAAAAAAACAGACTACCGTTTGCAACTGCACATGGGGACAAAGATCGTACTTTTTTGGAGAAATGTCCTCTGGTCTAATGAAATAAAGATAGAACTGTTTGGCAATAATGACCATCGTTATGTTTGGAGGAAAAATGCTTGCAAGCCGAAGAACACCATCCCAACCGTGAAGCACGGGGGTGGCATCATATTGTGGGGGTGCTTTTACTGCAGGAGGGACTGGTGCACTTCACAAAATAGATGGCATCATGAGGAAAGGAAAATTACGTGGATATATTGAAGCAACATCTCAAGACATCAGTTAAGTTAAAGCTTGGTCGCAAATGGGTCTTCCAAATGGACAATGACCCCAAACATACTTCCAAAGTTGTGTCAAAATGGCTTAAGGACAACAAAGTCAAGGTATTGGAGTAGCCATCACAAATACCTCATTCCCATAGAAAATGTGTGGGCAGAACTAAAAAAGCGTGTGCAAGCAAGGAGGCCTACAAACCTGACTCAGTTACACCAGCTCTGTCCCGAGGAATGGGCCAAAATTCACCCAACTTATTGTGGGAAGCTTGTGGAAGGCTACCCACAACATTTGACCCAAGTTAAAAAAAATTAAAGACAATGCTACCCAATACTAATTGGGTGTATGTAAACTTCTGACCCACTTGGAATCAAATCAAATCAAATGTTATTTGTCACATACACATGGTTAGCAGATGTTAATGCGAGTGTAGCGAATTGCTTGTGCTTGTAGTTCCGACCATGCGGTAATATCGAACAAGTAATCTAACCTAACAATTTCACAACAACTACCTTATACACACACGTGTAAAGGAATGAATAAGAATATGTACATAAAAATATATGAATGAGCGATGCCTGAAAGGCATAGGCAAGATGCAGTAGATGGTATAGAGTACAGTGTAACGTCGTTCTTCGTTTGTCGAAAGAGAGTCGGACCGAAATGCAGCGTGGTGGTTACTGATGACTTTAATGAAAAAAGCGATACATGAAATAACTATACAAATACAAAAACAACAAACGGAACGTGAAACCTATTACAGCCTATCTGGTGAACACTACACAGAGACAGGAACAATCACCCACGAAATACACAGTGAACCCCAGGCTACCTAAATACGGTTCCCCATCAGAGACAACAAGAATCACCTGACTCTGATTGAGAACCGCCTCAGGCAGCCAAGCCTATACTAGACACACCCCTAATCAACCACAATCCCAATGCCTACAAAAACCCCAATACGACAATACAATAAACCCATGTCACACCCTGGCCTGAACAAATAATTAAAGAAAACACAAAATACTAAGACCAAGGCATGACAACAGTATATACAGTGGGGCAAAAACTTGACTGACAAAATATGACAGACAAAATGAGAAAAAAAATCCAGAAAATCACATAGTAGGATTTTTAATAAATTCATTTGCAAATTTTGGTGGAAAATAAGTATTTGGTCACCTACAAACAAGCAAGATTTCTGGCTCTCACAGACCTGTAACTTCTTCTTTAAGAGGCTGCTCTGTCCTCCACTCGTTACCTGTATTAATGGCACCTGTTTGAACTTATCAGTATAAAAGACACCTGTCCACAACCTCAAACAGTCACACTCCAAACTCCATTATGGCCAAGACCAAAGAGCTGTCAAAGGACACCAGAAACAAAATTGTAGACCTGCACCAGGCTGGGAAGACTGAATCTGCAATAGGTAAGCAGCTTGGTTTGAAGAAATCAACTGTGGGAGCAATTATTAGGAAATGGAAGAGATACAAGACCACTGATAATCTCCCTTGATCTGGGGCTCCACGCAAGATCTCACACCGTGGGGTCAAAATGATCCCAGAACCACACGGGAATGACCTGCAGAGAGCTGGGGCCAAAGTAACAAAGCCTACCATCAGTAACACACTACGCCGCCAGGGACTCAGATCCTGCAGTGCAAGACGTGTCCCCCTGTTTAAGCCAGTACATGTCCAGGCCCATCTGAAGTTTGCTTGAGAGCATTTGGATGATCCAGAAGAAGATTGGGAGAATGTCATATGGTCAGATGAAACCAAAATATAACTTTTTGGTAAAAACTCAACTCGTCATGTTTGGAGGACAAAGAATGCTGAGTTGCATCCAAAGAACACCATACCTACTGTGAAGCATGGGGGTGGAAACATCATGCTTTGGGGCTGTTTTTCTGCAAAGGGACCTGGACGACTGATCAGTGTAAAGGAAAGAATGAATGGGGCCATGTATCGTGAGATTTTGAGTGAAAACCTCCTTCCATCAGCAAGGGCATTGAAGATGAAACGTGACTGGGTCATTCAGCATGACAATGATCCCAAACACACCGCCCGGGCAACGAAGGAGTGGCTTCGTAAGAAGCATTTCAAGGTCCTGGAGTGGCCTAGCCAGTCTCCAGATCTCAACCCCATAGAAAATCTTTGGAGGGAGTTGAAAGTCTGTGTTGCCCAGCAACAGCCCCAAAACATCACTGCTCTAGAGGAGATCTGCATGTAGGAACGGGCCAAAATACCAGCAACAGTGTGTGAAAACCTTGTGAAGACTTACAAAAATAGTTTGACCTCTGTCATTGTCAACAAAGGGTATTTAACAAAGTATTGAGATAAACTTTTGTTATTGATCAAATACTTATTTTCCACCATAATTTGCAAATAAATTCATTAGAAATCCTACAATGTGATTTTCTGGATTTTATTTTCTCATTTTTTCTGTCATAGTTGAAGTGTACCTATGATGACAATTACAGGCCTCTCTCATATTTTTAAGTGGGAGAACTTGCACAATTGGTGGCTGACTAAATACGTTTTGCCCCACTGTACAGTACATATGAGATGAGTAATGTAGGGTATGTAAATTATATAAAGTGGCATTGTTTAAAGTGGCTAGTTATACATTTATTACATACATTTTTTATTTTTAGTGTGGCTAGAGATAAGTCAGTATGTTGGCAGCAGCCACTCAATGTTAGTGATTGCTGTTTAACAGTCTGATAGCCTTGAGATAGAAGCTGTTTTTCAGTCTCTCGGTCCCCGCTTTGATGCACCTGTACTGACCTCACCTTCTGGATGATAGCGGGGTGAACAGGCAGTGGCTCGGGTGGTTGTTGTCCTTGATGATCTTTTTGGCCTTCCTGTGACATCGGGTGGTGTAGGTGTCCTGGAGGGCAGGTAGTTTGCCCCCGGTGATGCGTTGTGCAGACCTCACTACCCTCTGGAGAGCCTTATGGCTATGGGTGGAGCAGTTGCCGTACCAGGCGGTGATACAGCCCGACAGGAGGCTCTCGATTGTGCATCTATAAAATTTTGTGAGTGTTTTTGTTGACAAGCCAAATTTCTTCAGCCTCCTGAGGTTGAAGAGGCGCTGCTGCGCCTTCTTCCCACGCTGTCTGTGTGGGTGGACCATTTCAGTTTGTCCGTGATGTGTACGCCGAGGAACTTAAAACTTTCAACCTTCTCCACTACTGTCCCGTCGATGTGGATAGGGGTCTGCGCCCTCTGCTGTTTCCTGAGGTCCACGATCATCTCCTTTGTTTTGTTGAGATTGAGTGTGAGGTTATTTTCCTGACACCACACTCCGAGGGCCCTCACCTCCTCCCTGTAGGCCGTCTCGTCGTTTTTGGTAATCAAGCCCACCACTGTAGGGTCATTTGCAAACTTGATGATTGAGTTGGAGGCGTGCATGGCCACATAGTCATGGGTGAATAGGGGGTACAGGAGAGGGCTGAGAATGCACCCTTGTGGGGCCCCAGTGTTGAGGATCAGCGGGGTGGAGATGTTGTTACCTACCCTCACCACCTGGGGGTGGCCCGTCAGGAAGTCCAGGACCCAGTTGCACAGGGCGGGGTCGAGACCCAGGGTCTTGAGCTTAATGACGAGTTTGGAGGGTACTATGGTGTTAAATGCTGAGCTGTAGTCGATGAACAGCATTCCTACATAGGTGTTCCTCTTGTCCATATGGGTTAGGGCAGTGTGCAGTGTGATTGCGATTGCGTCGTCTGTGGACCTATTGGGGCCGTCAGCAAATTGGAGTGGGTCTAGGGTGTCAGGTAGGGTGGAGGTGATATGGTCCTTGACTAGTCTCTCAAAGCACTTCATGATGACGGAAGTGAGTGCTACGGGGCGATAGTCATTTAGCTCAGTTACCTTCACTTTCTTGGGAACAGGAACAATGGTGGCCCTCTTGAAGCATGTGGGAATAGCAGACTGGGATAAGGATTGATTGAATATGTCCGTAAACACACCAGCCAGCTGGTCTGCGCATGCTCTGAGGATGCGGCTGGGGATGCCGTCTGGGCCGGCAGCCTTGCGAGGGTTAACACGTTTAAATGTTTTATTCACGTTGGCTACAGTGAAGGAGAACCTGCAGGTTTTAGTAGCGGGCCGTGTCAGTGGCACTGTGTTGTCCTCAAAGCGAGCAAAGAAGTTGTTTAGTTTGTCTGGGAGCAAAACATCGTGGTCCGCGGCGGGGCTTGTTTTCCTTTTGTAGTCTGTGATTGACTGTAGACCCTGCCACATACCTCTCGTGCCTGAGCCGTTGAATTGGGACTCTACTTGTCTCTATACTGACGCTTAGCTTGTTTGATTGCCTTGTGGAGCCTGACCACAAGACCGCTCCGTCTACCCCTTCTGTGGCGCCGTTGTTTTGGGTCGCCGGCTGGGATCCGATCCATTGTCCTGGGTGGTGGACCAAATAGAGGATCCGCTTCGAGAAAGTCATATTCCTGTTCGTAATGTTGGTGAGTTGACGTTGCTCTTATATCCAATAGTTCCTCTCGACTGTATGAAATAAAACCTAATATTTCCTGGGGTAACAATGTAAGCAATAACACATAAACAACCAAAATACTGCATAGTTTCCTAGGAACGCGAAGCGAGGCGGCCATCTCTGTCGGCACCGGCCATCTCCGCCGGCCATGTAATGAAAGAAATAAAAGCTGAAATAAATAATTCTCTCTACTATTATTCTGACATTTCACATTCTTAAAATAAAGTGGTGATCCTAACTGACCTAAAACAGGGACTTTTATATTAGGATACTAAATGTCAGATATATGTAGTGATGATACTATTGACATTTGTAAAACTATTGATATATGTAGTGATACTATTGATTTAAATGTATTTTGATGATACTATTGATATATGTGTGATGATAAACTATGTAGTGATGATACTATTGATATATGTAGTGATGATACTATTGATATATGTAGTGGTGATACTATTGACATTTGTAGTGATGATACTATTGATATATGTAGTGGTGATACTATTGATATATGTAGTGATGATACTATTGATATATGTAGTGATGATACTATTGATATATGTAGTGATGATACTATTGATATATGTAGTGATGATACTATTGATATATGTAGTGATGATACTATTGACATTTGTAGTGATGATACTATTGATATATGTAGTGATGATACTATTGATATATGTAGTGATGATACTTTGATATATGTACTGTAGCGTGCCTTTTTACAGTAGCACTCGTGACTTTCTGTCTTTACAAATGTTACTCTAGCAACACTTGAAATGGAATAAGATGGGAATATCTGTTCCCTATAGAGTCTCTTGCTCACAACATTCAACCATATTATACAAATAGCAAAGAAATAGAGAGAAACCCAGAGAGAGAGAATATTAAATGACCCATTTCTCTGTCCTCTGTGCTGGCTGGAGAATGTGGAGAGCCCTCCTGAGACCTATCCACCTGAGCATATACCTGTGTAGCCGAGAGAAGAGGGGGACCAGCCAAGCAGAGCAGCTTTTACATGTACAGGGCAGAAAAGAGAAGTCAGCACCTGAGTGCCTACCTGCAAATGGCTATGAGGCGATGAGAGGGGAGTGGAGGAGAGCAGTGCGAGCAGAGGAGAGGAGAGAGGCGGAGAGGAGATGAGAGGAGAAGAGAGGAGAGGAGAGGAGAGAGCGGAGCAGACCCAGAGGAAGTCTATCTACTTGATAGGAAGGAGGTTGTGTGATCATTGTGATGTCATGCCAGGTGTTCAGCTCGGATCCTTCACCACCCTGGCAGGAGACTCCCTGCCACTCCTCCTTCACCACCCCGGCGCTGCCGACTGCCTGCCCTCCTCCGCCTCCACACACACACAACATGGTGTTCACAGGTAACCTCTCACCCCCACCACCTACCTGAGAATGGCTAAGAGGAGAGGAGAGGGTATGGGAGGAGAGCAGAGGAGAGGAGGGCAGTGTGAGCAGAGGAGAAGAGAGGAGAGAGAAGGAGAAGAGAGGGGAGAGAAGGAGAGGGGAGGAGAGGGTATGGGAGGAGAGCAGAGGAGAGGAGGGCAGTGTGAGCAGAGGAGAAGAGAGGAGAGAGAAGGAGAAGAGAGGGGAGAGAAGGAGAGGGGAGGAGAGAAGAGCAGAACTGAGGAGGTCTATCTACTTGATCCTGTCCAGGTAGGAAGCAGGTTGTGTGATCATTGTGATGTCATGCCAGGCGTTCAGCTCTGACTCCTTCACCACGCCTACGCTGCTGACTGCCTGCCCTCCTCCACCTCCACACACAACATGGTGTCTGCAGGTAGCCTCTCACACCCACCGCAAACCCATCATCTCTGAGTCCTAACCTCTGATAACCGCTTAGATTGGATTGAAACACACTTGTCTCTCTAAACCATTTCCAGACTTCTAACAGTGGTGTTTGGTCATGTTCTCTGTGCTTTGCAATCTGGGCTGCAGAGTGACAAAAATGTATTAACTTACACCCTCACACTGGCACGCTCATGCGCACACACACTGGCGCGTTCATGCGCACACACACTGGCACGCTCATGCGCACACACACTGGCACGCTCATGCGCACACACACTGGCACGCTCATGCGCACACACGCATGTAGGCACATGCACACACACGACAGCTGAGGATGACGATTTTGGCCTGCATCTGAAAAGTAATGCTTGCACAGTTTATTATAAGATTCAGTCAGCATTCTGCTTAACAGACTGCTACCATTGAACACACTGAAGCCTCCATACAGACAGTGATCTGAATGGTGTATTCTCTTTTCTATTGGAATTTTTGGAAGCAGTGGAAGCTATTTTTTTACAGGCCTATAATATATCCATCCTGTCTGAGTGTTTCAACCCAATCTAATGTGAGCCAAAGTACATCAGGCAGGGAAGGAGAAATTCCATAGACAAGTAGTCGTTTGTTTAAATGCATTTTAATTATGTAAATGTGTTTAATCAGCTCATTGTCCCTGCTGTGTCTGTCTGTAGATAATTATTACTGTAGTATGTAGTGTAATTAGACTTCACCAGAAGAACACAACACCTGCTGATTGAGATGAAATGTTCTGTCCATTGTCATTGAAAATGAACCCACACTATGCGGAATGTAATTAACTCAATCAACACTACAGCTTCTACAATAAAGAATGGAAACCAAGCACAATTCTATTGGTATCACTCAATGCAGTTTCTTTCAGAAACAGGTGTACCCGTGGACACTTACAAATATACTTACATGGATACAACAAAAAGCCATGTCTAAACTGATTTAAGGTCTCTCTCCCTCACTCCCCCTCTGATGATGATGGTGATGATAATTATGATGATGGTTTCCTCCCTAGCTCAGAAGATGCTGTCTGGCCGTATATCTCAGACCAGAATCGACCAGAATCCTCCAGACCTGCAGCGTCCCGCAACCCAACATGGTTAACGGAGCAAACACACTGCAAAGTACACACACGATGGAGTCTGATTGGCGTAGCAGTCGGGCGTGGCCAGCCTCAGCCCGGTCAATTCCTGACAGTCTGCACAGCGCGATATCAACCCAGAGCATATCGGACTGCTTTTTCTCAACCACATCTCCAGATTCCTACCACAAGCTCTGAAACTTTACTCCGGATAATCGCAGCTAGCTGGCTAACGTCTCTGTCCCGAAGCAAGCACCAGTTAACCTGCAGCTGTCCTCGAGCTAGGCCCATCTCCCGGCTAGCTGAAGAGATCCACCAGACAATTCCTGGTTTTCAATACCTCTTTTGCCAATTGGCCTGGACCCTTTGCTGCCGACACGGAGCCCCGCCGATCCATCACGACTGCTCTGCCGACGTAACCGTCCGAGGGGGTTTCAACAGGCTTTTCTGTTGCCACGTCCCCCGGAGGCCTATCTCCCTAAGTCCCTCACCGTTGCCACATGTTATAGACTCCCTTCAGCCCCCAGCTGTGCCCTTGACACCATATGTGAATTGATCGCCCCCATTTATCTTCAGAGTTCGTACTATTAGGTGACCTAAACTGGGACATGCTTAACACCCCGGCCGTCCTACAATCTAAGATAGATGCCCTCAATCTCACACAAATTATCAAGGAACCTACCAGGTACAACCCTAAATCTATAACCATGGGCACCCTCTTAGATATCATCCTGACCAACTTGCCTTCTAACTACGCCTCTGTTGTCTTCAACCAGGACCTCAGCGATCACTGCCTCATTGCCTGTGTGCATAATGGTTCTGCGGTCAAACAACCACCCCTCATCACTGTCAAACACTCCCTAAAACACTTCAGCGAGCAGGCCTTTCTAATCGACCTGCCCCGGGTATCCTGTAAGGATATTGACCTCATCCCGTCGGTAGAGGATGCCTAGTTGCTCTTCAAAAGTGCTTTCCTCACCATCTTAAATAGCCCCCAACACTCTACTCAGCAAACTGGATGTAGTCTGTCACAGTGCCATCCGTTTTGTCACCAAAGCCCCATATACTACCCACCACTGTGACCCTCACTTACATATTCGTTGCCAAACCCAGGTCATCTGTAAGTCTTTGCTAGGTAAAGCCCAGCCTTATCTCAGCTCACTGGTCACCATAGCAACACCCACCCATAGCAAGCACTCCAGCAGGTATATTGCACTGGTCATCCCCAAAGCCAACACTTACGCCTTTCCTTCCAGTTCTCTGCTGCCAATGACTGGAACGAATTGCAAAAATCCCTTAAGCTGGAGGCTTATATCTCCCTCTCTAACTTTAAGCATCAGGTGTCAGAGCAACTTACTGATCACTGTACCTGTACACAGCCAATATGTAAATAGCACACCCAACTACCTCATCCCCATATTATTACTTACCCTCTTGCACCCCAGTATCTCTACTTGCACATCATCATCTGCACATCTAAATTGTAATTATTTAGCCTCTTTGGCCTATTTATTGCCTACCTCCCTACTCTTCTACATTTATACACACTGTACATAGATTTTTATATTATTTTTCTATTGATTTTGACTGTATTTTTGTTTATGTGTAATTCTGTGTTTTTGTTGCACTGCTTTTCTTTATCTTGGCCAGGTCACAGTTGTAAATGAGAACTTGTTCTCAACTGGCTTACCTGGTTAAATAAAGGTGAAATTTAAAAAAGTAAAAACACACACACACACACACACACACACACACACACACACACACACACACACACACACACACACACACACACACACACACTCACACACACACACACACACTCACACACACACACACACTCACACACTCTCACACACTCTCACACACACACACACACACACACACACACACACACACACACACACACACACACACACACACACACACACACACACACTCACACACACACACTCTCACACACACACACACACACACACACACACACACACACACACACACACACACACACACAGCACAACATTAATACATCTACACTCCCCTCTAGTGGCTTTAGCTGGTATCACGGTTGATGTTTCTCTGTTTCTCTTAATATCTTTAGGTTCCTTGTCTGTATACGTTTCCAGAGCATGGTCTGGTTAGGGGGTCGTGCTCTCTGAGACCCCTGTCTAGTTTCTGGGGTAAGATCACCCAGATAACCCTAACCCCTGACCAATAGAATTTGAGTTCTGGTGTGACCTCATTCCTTTACTGGATCAATTTATGATTCCATGTCTAGCAGTTGTAAAAACGAAAGAGAGTAATGTACTCCCATGTCTTTGTCATGATCCATTTATCTGAAATGTAATATATGAAACTGAATGATTATGTGCAGTACCAGTCAAAGGTTTGGACATTCCTACTCATTTTATTTATTTGGACTATTTTCTACATTGCAGAATAATAGTGATGACATCAAAACTATGAAATAACACATATGGAATCATGTAGTAACCAAAAAAGTCTTAAACAATCAAAAATATATGTTACATTTGAGATTCTTCAAAGTGGCCACCGTTTGCCTTGATGACATCTTTGCACACTCTTTGGCATTCTCTCAACCAGCTTTATGAGGAATGCTGGAAAAGCTTCTACATCTTCATTGCTTGCTGTTTGGGGTTTTAGGCTTGGTTTCTGTACAGCAGGGCTTTATACATCAATTTGATTGATTGACAGAGTTCCCACATAAGCTGAGCACTTGTTGGCTGCTTTTCCTTCACTCTTCAGTCCAACTTATCCCAAACCATCTCAACTGGGTTGAGGTCAGGTGATTCTGGAGGCCAGGTCATCTGATGCAGCACTCCATCACTCTCCTTCTTGGTCAAATAGCCCTTACACAGCCAGGAGGCGTGTTTTGGGTCATTGTCCTGTTGAAAACGAAATGATAGTCCCACTATGCTCAAACCAGATGGGATGGCGTATCGCTGCAGAAAGCTGTGGTAGCCATGCTGGTTAAGTATGCCTTGAATAGAATTGTCCATACTTTTGACTGGTACTGTAGGTGAACACCTCATTTATTGTCAGATTTGTGTTTTCGAATCAGATATACAGTATCTTCAAACCCAGAGAGAGAGAAGACTATATACAGACATTCGCAGACATTTTGATTTGTAATTCATCAAAACCCACTGTCCCATTTTTGTGTCATTTTCCATACTTATTGATTTGTTAATGTGTTTTCCATTAATAAATACATTGAAACCAACAGTGAGGAGAGGAGCTGATGTAGGTGATGATAGATAAGCACCTGTCTCCCTGTAGCATATTGGAGACATTATACTGCAGCATACAATGCCTTGCAAAAGTATTCAACCACTTGGCGTTTTTCCTATTTTGTTGCATTACAACCTGTAATTTAAATGGATTTTTATTTGGATTTCATGTAATGGACATGCACAAAATAGCTTGTTTCACAAAAATAAAACAATGGAAAAGTGGTGCGTGCATATTTATTCACCCTCTTTGTTATGAAGCAAATAAATAAGATCTGGTGCAACCAATTACCTTCAGAAGTTACATAATTAGTTAGATTGCACACAGGTGGACTTTATTTAAGTGTCACATGAGCTGTCACATGATCTCAGTATACATACACCTGTTCTGAAAGGCCCCAGAGTCTGCAACACCACTAAGCAAGGGGCACCACCAAGCAAGAGGTACCATGAAGACCAAGGAGCTCTCCCAACAGGTCAGGGACAAAGTTGTGGAGAAGTACAGATCAGGGTTGGGTTATAAAAAAATATCAGAACATCCTGCGGAGCACCATTTAAATCCATTATTAAAAAATGGAATGAATATGGCACCACAACAAACCTGCCAAGAGGCCCGCCCACCAAGACTCATGGACCAGGCAAGGCGGGCATTAATCAGAGGCAACAAAGAGACCAAAGATAACCCTGAAGGAGCTGCAAAGCTCCACAGCGGAGATTGGAGTATCTGTCCATAGAACCACTTTAAGCCATACACTCCACAAAGCTGGGCTTTATGGAAACGTTGCCCGAAAAATATAAGCAAACATTTTTGGTGTTTGCCAAAAGGCATGTGGGAGACTCCCCAAACATATGGAAGAAGGTACTCTGGTCAGATGAGACTAAAATTGAGCTTTTTGGCCATCAAGGAAAACGCTATGTCTGGCGCAAACCCAACTCCCATCACCCAGAGAACCCCATCCCCACAGTAAAGCATGGTGGTGGCAGCATCATGTTGTGGGGATGTTTTTCATCGGCAGGGTCTGGGAAACTGGTCAGAATTGAAGGAATGATGGATGGTGCTAAATACAGGGAAATTCTTGAGGGAAACCTGTTTCAGTCTTCCAGAGATTTGAGACTGGGACGGAGGTTCACCTTCCAGGAGGACAATGACGCTATGCATACTGCTAAAGCAAGACTCGAGTGGTTTAAGGGGAAACATTTAAATGTCTTGGAATGGCCCAGACCTCAATCCAATTGAGAATATGTGGTATGACTTAAAGATTGTTGTACACCAGCGGAACCCATCCAACTTGAAGAAGCTGGAGCAGTTTTGACTTGAAGAACGGGCAGAAATCCCAGTGGCTAGATGTGCCAAGCTTATAGAGACATACCCCAAAAGACTTACAGCTGTAATCGCTGCAAAAGGTGTCTCTATAAACTATTGACATTGGGGGGGGGTGAATCGTTATGCACTCTCAAGTTTTGTTTTGTTTCCTTATTTCTTGTTTGTTTCACAATAAAACATATTTTGCATCTTCAAAGTGGTAAGCATGTTGTGTAAATCAAATGATACAACCCCCCCCAAAAACCTATTTTAATTCCAGGTTGTAAGGCAACAAAATAGGAAAAATGTCAAGGGGGTGAACACTTCGCAAGCCACTGTAAGTGTACAGTTGGACTCAAAAGCAGGCCAGAAGTGCTTGTCATTGTCTTACAATCAATCATTCAGTACCTGGTTGATACATCAAAAATAAGTAATATATGATTTAATTACAATCTATTTCTCTGAGATGCAATTAATGAATGGATTTTGCAGTCATGTATGCATTTATTTGAATGATTTGTTGATTGATTTATGAAGCAGATGGTATTTCTGAGAGCCCAGGAAGAGGGAACTGTGTTTAGACAAATACACCCTGTACTGTACAATTGTGCCATTTTTCATATTCACTGATGTCTTGATGTGTTTCTGTGAATAAATACATAAACATCCAGCCCTCTTGTCAACATGTACATACTGTCAGAGACTATCCAGTCTGTCAGATGATGGAGCCCGTGAGGCACTACAGACACCAAGGGTCCTTACGTAATGAGCTCTACGTGTTAATGTACGGCCTGTGGTTTATATGGCTCCAGTGAGAGGGAGGCTGTGTGTGACTGTAGCCTCAGCTACATGTAGTTGCATCTCTGTGCCATGTCTGTCACTTCTACTGTTGACTGTCCTCTTCAATCACTAAGTAAAAACACCATTGGTGTGAATGAAGTGTGAAGGTTGTTTGAACAGCAGATAGTACATGAAGTGATTTTATTCATTATAAAAGCCATCATCAAGCCTAAACAGTAGAACTGTACAAACACAGAGGATACATACATTAGTTGACATACTGTACATGGTGGATAAAAGGCATGACAACAACCTTCATTCATTTACATTTCCTGTCTGGAAAATTGCACCACAAATGAAGATGAAAAGAAAGTCATGTAAAAGACAGTGTACCAGTCTCAATGCTTTCCAGTAACAAACATTAAGACAATCATTTTAGCATTCAGTGTTATACCAGTCGACATTAGAAAACCACAAAAGGACCATGAGAGAACATTCTAGGCTGCATTAAATGCTCTTTAGCTGCCATTGCACAATGTCACTGTCTTCTGACCTGCTCTACAGCATGGTGGAGGGAACTACAGGAAGACAAAACCATTAGTGTCATCTTAGCAAACCATTTGTCTTGTCCACTATAGTGTTTGTGGTTTAAGAAAACAGCTTCAACAACAGATACGGTAACTGCACAGCAGCCGAGATAAAAAAAGAGAGAGATGAGGACAGACAGACAGACTACTGGTTCCATCCCACATCAGAAAGACAGGACACACAGAGACCAACTGAGACAGACATCTTCAAACTAAAGTACAACTCAGTTGTACAAAACAAGCAATTAAAAGTAACCATTACTTGAAATATGAAGTTTATGATTATTAGTTTGAATTAGCATTAGATTATAATTTGTGTCAAACTGAATCTACAGTTGAAGTGGGAAGTTTACATACACCTTAGCCAAATACATTTAAACTCCGTTTTTCACAATTCCTGACATTTAATTCGAGTAAAAATTCCCTGTCTTAGGTCAGTTAGGATCACCACTTTATTTTATGAATGTGAAATGTCAGAATAATAGTAGAGAGAATGATTTATTTCAGCTTTTATTTCTTTCATCACATTCCCAGTGGGTCAGAAGTTTACATACACTCAATTAGTATTTGGTAGCATCGCCTTTAAATTGTTTAACTTGGGTCAAACGTTGTGGGTAGCCTTCCACAAGCCTCCCACAACAAGCTGGGTGAATTTTGGCCCATTCCTCCTGACAGCTGGTGTAACTGAGTCAGGTTTGTAGGCCTCCTTGCTCGCACACGCTTTTTCAGTTCTGCCCACAAATGTTTTATAGGGTTGAGGTCAGGGCTTTACGATGGCCACTCCAATACCATGACTTTGTTGTCCTTTTTTTTTTTTTGCCACAACTTTGGAAGAATGCTTGGGGTCATTGTACATTTGGAAGACCCATTTGCGACCAAGCTTTAACTGATGTCTTGAGATGTTGCTTCAATATATCCACATCATTTTCCTACCTCATGATGCCATCTATTTTGTGAAGAGCACCAGTCCCTCCTGCAGCAAAGCAGCCCCACAACATGATTCTGCCACCCCGTGCTTCACAGTTGGGCTGGTGTTCTTCGGCTTGCAAGCCTCCCCCTTTTTCCTCCAAACATAACAATTGTCATTATTGGCAAACAGTTCTATTTTTGTTTCATCAGACCAGAGGACATTTCTCCAAAACGTACGATCTTTGGCCTCATGTGCAGTTTTTAATGGCGGTTTTGGAGCAGTTGCTTCTTCCTTTCTGAGCGGCCTTTCAGGTTATGTCGATATAGGACTCGTTTTACTGTGGATATAGATACTTTTGTACCCGTTTCCTCCAGCATCTTCACAAGGTCCTTTGCTGGGATTGATTTGCACTTTTCGCACCAAAGTACGTTCATCTCTAGGAGACAGAACGCGTCTCCTTCCTGAGCGGTATGACGGCTGCGTGGTCCCACGATGTTTATACTTGTGTACTATTGTTTGTACAGAGGAAAGTGGTACCTTCAGGCATTTGGAAATTGCTCCCAAGGGTGAACCAGACTTGTGGACGTCTACAATTGTTTTTCTGAGGTCTTGGCTGATTTCTTTTGATTTTCGCATGATGTCAAGCAAAGAGGCACTGAGTTTGAAAGTAGGCCTTGAAATACATCCACAGGCACACCTCCAATTGACTCAAATGATGACAATTAGCCTATCAGAAGCTTCTAAAGCCATGACATCATTTTCTGGAATTTTCCAAGCTGTTTAAAGGCACAGTCAACTTAGTGTATGTTAACTTCTGACCCACTGGAATTGTGATACAGTGAAATAATCTGTCTGTAAACAATTGTTGGAAAAATGACTTGTGTCATGCACAAAGTAGATGTCCTAACCGACATGCCAAAACTAGTTTGTTAACAAGAAATTTGTGGAGTGGTTGAAAAATGAAATTGAATGACTCCAACCTAAGTGTATGTAAACTTCCCACTTCACCTGTATGTCCCTAACGGATACGCAGTTTGGTCAAGCTGATTCCATAGATTCTCATGCAAAATGTTTATTAGTGAAAAAGGCAAGCATTGTCAGTAGTTCCTAGAGTTAATGTAAGTGGTACTACAGACACATCGTCAGTAGTCTATGACATCACCAGCATCTATAGTACCGTACCCTAAAGATGTGAGAGCACAAAAAACATCATTACTTCATCCTCCCACAGGATTGGTCCTTCCAAAATATCATGTATACATTGAAGTCACCGGAGTCAACTGTCTGTATGTACATAAATATCCCATCCTTCAGCAGATTGTAGTTTGGGTCATAATAAAACATTCTATTATTCCATAATGTAGTCACTACATATTCATAACCAGCCACAGTCTCCCAGTCTCCGACACATGGACCAACAGCCTGCAAGTACACAGACCTAGCCCAAGGTGTGTGTGTGTGTGTGTGTGTGTGTGTGTGTGTGTGTGTGTGTGTGTGTGTGTGTGTGTGTGTGTGTTAGTCAACTCCCAGTGCTCTGAGCTGTCTCTCTATCTCATCGTCAGAGATCTGTGTTTTCCGTTTAGGAGAGGCAGAGGGGAGATTGTTCCCTGCTGCTGGGGCTCTCACCATCTGAAACACACACATTACAACAGGTTAACACAGACACTGGGTTTACAACACACACATTACAACAGGTTAACACTGACACTGGGCTTACAACACACACATTACAACAGCTTAACACTGACACTGGGCTTACAACACACACATTACAACAGCTTAACACTGACACTGGGTTTACAACACACACATTACAACAGGTTAACACTGACACTGGGCTTACAACACACACATTACAACAGGTTAACACTAACAATGGGCTTACAACACACACATTACAACAGGTTAACACTGACACTGGGCTTACAACACACACATTACAACAGCTTAACACTGACACTGGGCTTACAACACACACATTACAACAGATTAACACTGACACTGGGCTTACAATACACACATTACAACAGGTTAACACTGACACTGGGCTTACAGCACACACATTACAACAGGTTAACACTGACACTGGGCTTACAACACACACATTACAACAGGTTAACACTGACACTGGGCTTACAACACACACATTACAACAGGTTAACACTGACACTGGGTTTACAACACACACATTACAACAGGTTAACACTGACACTGGGCTTACAACACACACATTACAACAGGTTAACACTGACACTGGGCTTACAACACACACATTACACCAGGTTAACACTGACACTGGGCTTACAACACACACATTACAACAGGTTAACACTGACACTGGGCTTACAACACACACATTACAACAGGTTAACACTGACACTGGGCTTACAACACACACATTACAACAGCTTAACACTGACACTGGGCTTACAACACACACATTACAACAGGTTAACACTGACACTGGGCTTACAACACACACATTACAACAGGTTAACACTGACACTGGGCTTACAACACACACATTACAACAGCTTAACACTGACACTGGGCTTACAACACACACACATTACAACAGATTAACACTGACACTGGGCTTACAACACACACACATTACAACAGATTAACACGGACACTGGGCTTACAACCAGGTCATTGCTGTTCTGCCGACCTAGGCAAGAACAAAAAATTCCACCCCCACAAAACTAGAATCGTCCCAGTAGGCAAAATGACTTTGAAAAGACCTTTGCGAGGACATTGAACTCAAGGCCGGTCCGGACTGCACTAAAAAACGACTGTAGCCTACGGTGTTGCCTGAAATGTCATTTTATGAACGCCCACCTGTGGTAAACCTACTGATGGTAAAACACGAGTGTAGCCTACCATGTCAGCGCACAGTGGAATTTTATGAATGCCCATCCATGTGGTAGAGCCACCACTGGCTGTATTAGTCATCATTCCTGTGACTAATATATTTGGCTCATTAAGCTCTGAATATCAGCTTCCCAACTTTATCAGGAGTTATCGTGAGCCTGTTTGCAATGTGTTTACACAACGGGAAATGCAGAAGCATTTTCTTTTTCACTATGATCAGCTTGTCAAAAATGGACAGATACAAAGTTGAAACCACTGATCATGACACCCGGGTGAAACTCCTGGACAACAGTTGTTATTGTCCCTTCCACTTTGACCTGTCCTGTTTTTAGGATGTGTTGTCTGATAACATGACACCCGGGTGAAACTCCTGGACAACAGTTGTGGTTGTCCCTTCCACTTTAACCTGTCCTGTTTTTAGGATGTGTTGTCTGATAACATGACAGAGCATTCTTTTTTTGATTGAGTGCCATTTAGGTTTGGCTAATTGATGGGAGAAACCTGCATGATGTAAAAAGTCTCATGACATTGTCATCCATTTTATCTCCAGTCTGTAGGCTACTAAAAAAGGCCACATACTATTTCTGCCATATCCTATATCCGCTACATGATTTATGTTACATATTTTTTTGACAGACCGTTGGTGGAGCGCAGCAGAGATTTATCTCTCCAACAGCACCCTGGAAAGGCGCGCTGGGAAAGGACAAGCTAAATATTTTGACAAAGTGGGCACTGCTTATCACACGGCAGCATCAGCGCTCACCTAAACAGCCAAAATGACACTGGTTGAGAGAAATTGTCATTGTTTTAGGGCAAAATGATGTGAGGTTTTTTATGTGTTGTTGGAGGTGCATCTTGGTCAGTTTAGCTCAGAAAATGGCGCCCTTTTCAATCTGCACCACATAATCCTGCCTAATGAGCGGACCGGCCATGTTTACAACACACATAGTACAGTGGCTCTTCTGCATTGAGAGCAGTGTGGTGTAGTAACACATGTTGTCCCCCAGGGGGAGGGGGTTCTCTGCCAGATGGGGACAGCCACTAACGGCCTCTCATATGTCATCATGCACAGGCAGACTGCAGGCACAACCCAACCCGGCTACCTTCCCATACAGCACATATTGACAGACATGCAGGAACAATCTACAGACTACCTTCCCATAAGAACAGGCAGGCTAAGGGCTACCCCCCTCTCCTCCAGCTGCCTGTCTGCTACACCTCACAGCATCCAGATGGAAGAAGGCTTTGAGATGGTATAGGACTATCTCTTACCTTTCCAGAGGACTGCTTATAGAGGGAAGTGACTGTGGTATGGAAGAGGGCAGTATCTCTTACCTTTCCAGAGGACTGCTTATAGAGGGAAGTGACTGTGGTATGGTAGAGGGCAGTATATCTTACCTTTCCAGAGGACTGCTTATAGAGGGAAGTGACTGTGGTATGGTAGAGGGCAGTATATCTTACCTTTCCAGAGATCTCAATGCCAATCTCGTCCAGAACCTGGTTCACAATGTCCTGAGATTCTTCTTCGTCACCTGACTCGTCAAATATTTCATCTAACGTATCGTTGACTGGGGGGGATGAAGGGAGAAGAGTAAACAGGAAGGGGGAGGGGGCAGACAGAGAGAGGTAGAGACAGAGGCACTAGTCAGTTTACCGTTAAAAGCTGTGAGTTAACAGGTCTTTGAAACACCAGGCAAACACATTGATCTGCATGGAGTTTTTGGTTTGGACTTGACTGTTTCTTTTCCTGTTACTATTGTGCATCTTTTAAATATTTAAATCCTAGGCTAGGGAGCCAATGACAGCAGCTCTTACTCATGTCCTCTGTCATGCCCATCTTCATGTTCTCCTTCTGGAAGTCCTGCATGGTCTGGAGGGTCTTCTGAGGATCCATCTTCTTGTTCACCGCCTGCATTGTCTAGACAAACACACAGACACACAAGAGTTACAACACAAATACTACTACACCATACTGCACAGACAATACACAACTCCCAGAGCATGTACCCACATTATCAACACAGAGGGATCCTCTTCTTCCTGTGTGTTGGCACAGCCTTGGCCTAGTTTCAAAACATCCAAACGAGCTGCACACACTGCCTCTAATTAGATGTCATTTGCATATTGTCCCCAAACTGTTTGAGAGTGTCCCTGTTTCTAGAGGTTTCTCTGCAGCTGCATATTGGTGTGTGTCTGTACATAGAGGCTGGTTTGGCGTTTTGGGTGAAAAGTGAGTATTTTCTCCTCCACAATGAAGACAAATGGTCGTACCCAGAGTAGCAGGAGTCATAGAAGGATACACACACATTAAGTTACATTCTACCACCTCAGAATGGTGAGCTGTTTTCCCTAAAACACAGCGAGCTGTTTTCCCTAAAACACAGCGAGCTGTTTTCCCTAAAACACAGCGAGCTGTTTTCCCTAAAACACAGCGAGCTGTTTTCCCTAAAACACAGCGAGCTGTTTTCCCTAAAACACAGCGAGCTGTTTTCCCTAAAACACAGCGAGCTGTTTTCCCTAAAACACAGCGAGCTGTTTTCCCTAAAACACAGTGAGCTGTTTTCCCTAAAACACAGCGAGCTGTTTTCCCTAAACACGTTCAGTTCATCACTTTGTTTCAGCTAATCACCATCCTGATTATGATCCATTAACAGACAGCTTTGAATTAGAAAAAAAAGATAGATCATTAATACATGAATAACAACATTAACAAATACTTAGTGACTGTAACTAGTTCACGGTCCAAGCCTAAACACGATGGGCTAATATAGTCCTATAACTGGGCTAATTAGATATGCTGCTTTGAACAGGACCGGGAGCCTAACTGATAACAGCTAAGATGTGTGTGGATGTCATCTGTGTGTCTGAGCTGTAAACAGGTGTAGGATGAAGGATCTCCACCCAGTCAGACAAACATTACCATCCTGAGGGGATGACAGGAAATAATAGACAGACTAAGAGACTAATTATTACACACTCGGGAGGAGAAGAATCCTTTGAAGTGTTCTGCTGTTTTTGGAGAAGCTGTTTGAATGTTTTAACTAGGTTAGTGGACCTGCTTTTGGCCTCAATTACCCAGACACACAGAAACACATAGATGTATGTGCGGAGCTACTACACAACAACTGCTCTAACTTGGTGTATGGTGCTCTTTACCTTAGCCGTAGCAGACATGGCTCCTGCCATCTTCATCTGGGAGTTCATGACCTTGGTCTGTGTAGACATGGAGGTGACCTTTGAACTGACGGCGTAGGTCCTGTTCTTCTGCTTCCTCAGCTGGACCAGCTGCTTGGCCAGGATCTTGCAGGCCTCCCGGTTCCCAGACTTAGCCATCTTCTTTATCTCCATCTCCTAGGAGGGAAGGAACAGGAGCAGAATTATCAAGGGGGAGCTTCTGACTGGCTTTAAATCAGGAAACTTCACTACACTCATACTGTTTACATAAATACATACACATACTGTATACAATACATATCAGGTTCCCCAGAGAGCCCTGTTAGAGTATAAGCAGTGTAAATAGTATGATTTGGCAATGGTCTAAACACCTGAAAGATACCGGCCTCTCTTAGCTTCGATAAACACATGAAATCAGCCTCTCGCCCTGAAGAAACACACACCGCAAGGCTGTACATGTCCCCTGGGAAACAGTACAGATTCAGCTGCAGCCCTGGGAGTCTGTGTTTATGTGTTTGTTCTGAAGAGCCAGACCTGAAAACAATTATTTATTAATGATCATCATTACAGTTTACAGGATTAATACTCCCAAATGCTCCACCCCTTCCCTCTGCCAGTGCGTATGGGGGTTAAACTGCCATTAGGCAGTGCTGCGTAAGGTGGAGAGGAGCTGAGCTGAGGGAAGGAGCTGATTGAAGTGCTCTCCTCAGGTAGAGAACTCTGGCAAACAGCTGAGGAGACTCATTACATAACCCTCAGAGATACACACAGGTGGTGTCTGTCTGCCTGCTAACTAGAATAGACAGAAAATATAAGAACTAAGCATCTTAATAATGATGCTTATATTTAATATCTGTCATAGAGCAAACATGATGCTGTAAATATTTAACAGTGGGAATCTAGGATGATCTAGCTGAGTTTCAGAGAGAGAGAGAGAGAGAGAGAGAGAACGAGAGCGAGAGAGATCGAGAGCGAGAGAGAACGAGAGCGAGAGAGAATGAGAGCGAGAGAGAACGAGAGCGAGAGAGAACGAGAGCGAACGAGAGCGAGAGAGAACAAGAGAGACAGAGAGTGAGAACGAGAGAGACAGAGCGAGCGAGAGAGAACGAGAGACAGAGAGTGAGATAGAGCAAGCAAGAGAGAACGAGAGAGAGTGACCGAGAGTGAGAACAAGAGAGAGTGAGAACGAGAGAGACAGAGAGCGAGAGAGAGCAAGCGAGAGAGAACGAGCGAGAGAGAGCGCGAGAGAGCGAGAGAGAAAGAGCGCAAGAGAGAGAGACAGAGAGAGACAGAGAGCGAGAGAGACAGACAGCGAGAGAGAACGAGAGAGAGCGAGAGAGAATGGGAGAGAGCGAGAGAGAATGGGAGAGAGCGAGAGAGACAGAGAGAGCGAGCGAGAACGAGAGCGAGAGAGAACGAGAGACAGAGCGCGAGAGAGACAGAGCGTGAGAGAGACAGAGCGCGAGAGAGACAGAGCGCGAGAGAGACAGAGCGCGAGAGAGACAGAGCGCGAGAGAGACAGAGCGCGAGAGAGACAGAGCGCGAGAGAGACAGAGCGCGAGAGAGACAGAGCGCGAGAGAGACAGAGCGCGAGAGAGACAGAGAGCGAGAGAGACAGAGAGCGAGAGAGACAGAGAGCGAGAGACACAGAGAGCGAGAGACAGAGAGCGAGAGAGACAGAGAGCGAGAGAGACAGAGCGAGAGAGACAGAGAGCGAGAGAGACAGAGAGCGAGAGAGACAGAGAGCGAGAGAGACAGAGAGCGAGAGAGACAGAGAGCGAGAGAGACAGAGAGCGAGAGACAGAGACAAGAGCTACAACTGACAGATAGATGATGCCATCACACAGAGTAACAATGTATATAGAGACAGACTGATCTAATGGACCAGGGCAATATTTCAGCTAGATAAGTGACAAAACATGTTCATTTTCATGTGAATAATGAACTTAGTTGTTGAATAGAATACATTGGCTATAAATTCAAATCATTACACACAGTGCTGAATAATATAGATCCTATATCTGGTTGAAACTATGTTGCTGAATGGGGTGGCAGGATAGCCTAGTGGTTAGAGCATTGGACTAGTAACCGAAAGGTTGCAAGTTCAAATCCCTGAGCTGACATGGTACAAATCTGTCGTTCTGCCCCTGAACAAGGCAGTTAACCCACTGTTCCTAGGCCGTCAATAAGAATTTGTTCTTAACTGACTTAAATAAAGGTTAAAAAAATGTTTTAAATGACCCAGTAGTCTCTGTGTTAATGATAATAATGTGGACATCAGTTGTGTTTTTGGGGAGAAGCTGAAAGACCCAGTAGTCTCTGTGTTAATGATAATAATGTGGACATCAGTTGTGTTTTTGGGGAGAAGCTGAAAGACCCAGTAGTCTCTGTGTTAGTGATAATAATGTGGACATCAGTTGTGTTTTTGGGGAGAAGCTGAAAGACCCAGTAGTCTCTGTGTTAGTGATAATAATGTGGACATCAGTTGTGTTTTTGGGGAGAAGCTGAAAGACCCAGTAGTCTCTGTGTTAATGATAATAATGTGGACATCAGTTGTGTTTTTGGGGAGCTTGCTGAAAGACCCAGTAGTCTCTGTGTTAATGATAATAATGTGGACATCAGTTGTGTTTTTGGGGAGCTTGCTGAAAGACCCAGTAGTCTCTGTGTTAGTGATAATAATGTGGACATCAGTTGTGTTTTTGGGGAGCTTGCTGAAAGACCCAGTAGTCTCTGTGTTAGTGATAATAATGTGGACATCAGTTGTGTTTTTGGGGAGCTTGCTGAAAGACCCAGTAGTCTCTGTGTTAGTGATAATAATGTGGACATCAGTTGTGTTTTTGGGGAGCTTGCTGAAAGACCCAGTAGTCTCTGTGTTAGTGAGTCTAATAATAATAATGAGGAGTCTCCCAGCACAGTAACTACAGCAGCCCCAGCAGAGCAAGAGCAAACAGAGACCGGGAAAGCTGTGTGTGTGTGTGCGTGTGCGTGTGCGTGTGTGTGTGTGTGTGTGTGTGTGTGTGTGTGTGTTAAACTGTAAAATAGGTCACTACCTCTTCTTAGAGAATAGATTTTTCAGACCAACAAAAATAATACCTAGATTAATTAGGAGAAATATTAATGAGTAATAAAAAGCTGGTCCCTTGGGAGGCAATTCTGTCCTGTGTGATGTTCACTTAAAACAACAGCAGGACACCACTCTTCCTTTCATCTTTCTGACATAGGATGAAATGGAGGAGAAATGTTGTATTCTGCTGTTCACACAGCCCTGTCATGACTCTGTGTTCTACCTCCTCTCTCCCCTGTAGCTATCTACCTGTCCAATCCTGTCCTTTCTATCTCAGCCATTAGGCCTAATAGACAGATCAGGAAAGGGATGTAAGTTGAGGTAGGGGGTAGGATGGAGCAGGATGAGCCTACAGTCATTTACACTTTTTTACACTTTGATGCAATCAGCAGCAATCTACAGAAAAGGTACGACTGAGAAACTAATACCTGCCTCCGTCCTACCAGCACTTCATAGGGTGAATGGTGTGTGTGTGTGTCTCACCATTTGTTTCTCTTGTTTCTCCAGAGCAGCTCTGTCTCTAGTGATCTGTCTCTGAGTACCACGAAGCTCCTTAGTCTGTTCCTTTATAATGTCTGAGAGAGAGAGAGAAAATGTTTACTCTACAAACATACACAGTTATTGAATCAAAATGATTTATGACATACAGCTCATTCATACAGTTATGCTGGGCATTGAGCTAGGCTTTCTGTAAAAGCTATAGAAGCACGGTACCATTCTGGGGTAGTAGACCAGGACAATAGCTCTAGACTAGACATTTCTCATTAACAGGGCTGAGCCTGGAATCTAAACCATCCCTGCCTCACTCTCCATTAACCCAACAGGGTGTGTGTATAACACAGTCCGAAACACACGCCCTGCTCCAAATACCGCTCTCCATTACCCTGATAGGGCGTGTGTATAACACAGTCCGAAACACACGCCCTGCTCCAAATACCACTCTCCATTACCCCAACAGGGTGTGTGTATAACACAGTCCGACCACACGCCCTGCTCCAAATACCACTCTCCATTACCCTGATAGGGCGTGTGTATAACACAGTCCGACCACACGCCCTGCTCCAAATACCACTCTCCATTACCCTGATAGGGTGTGTGTATAACACAGTCCGACCACACGCCCTGCTCCAAATACCACTCTCCATTACCCTGATAGG
>NC_068454.1:23738972-23876472 GCF_023373465.1 Oncorhynchus keta | reverse complement strand
AGTGCGGCGTCATCAAAGTGAATGGAACAGTTTAATGCCTGTCTCATATCTGACAGCTACAGGGAATAGGGCTGGCCCAGGAAATCAGTAATATATCCCCCATAATGTCCTAACTACCGCCTTGGCAGGACAGAGCAAATGTCAAGCGCACAATGTGTGATACTGTGTATGTGAAATAGAGATGGAGGGAGAGAGAGAAATAAAGGGACAGAGAGATCGAGCTTTGCCCCATAACCTGTATAGCTATTTTAGTCCATCATAAAGAAACAGCATATGCTGCTCCTGCATCTCATAACAGTGTGACCCCGTTTTCTAAAACTGGGGCAAAACAACACACACTGATATCAATAATAAAATGATATCAAGATCCATTCATTTATACATGGCATACATATTACAGGGATGATAAAACAGCAGTGTTAGGTCAATTACACTCTTTACACTGAGTACTTCTGGAATGAGATGAGCAGGGGGCTTGAGTCCATCAGAATATACTGATATCTTCACCCCTGAGTGGACGTGTGTGTGCGTGTGCGTGCATTTGTGTGTGTGTGTGTGTGTGTGTGTGTGTGTGTGTGTGTGTGTGTGTGTGTGTGTGTGTGTGTGTGTGTGTGTGTGTGTGTGTGTGTGTGTGTGTGTGTGTGTGTGTGTGTAGGAGGGGCAGCTGCTCCTCCAGTGTGAATGTCAGGCTTTATCATGGAACTCACTTGAGAAACAAGTGGACTCAGCGAACACAGCCATCTCTGTCTTATCTCTCTATAGTCCTCTCATTACTCTGCTGCTCTTCTACACTGACCAGACCAGACCATACCAGGCCAGGCAGCACCTGTATGTGCTCTGCAGGTTCACCTCTCTTCTCCTAAAAAATAACCATCATCAGCAGCACTTGTGTGTTGTTTACAGCCCCCTGTCGTCGTCCTCTCCTTCACTGTCCTCCCCTCCCATCTCCTCTCCTGTCTACCTCACTCACCACTGTAAAAGCCTCTCAAGCACAGATGTCAATGCTCTACAGAAACGGACACGATCCACACACCATCTCCAGAGTTGGGCCTGAAATCACAGGCCAGGACCATATAATACCTTCATTTGTGTCTACATCTGTTACAGAAGGACCGGCCATGTGAGAAACACAAGGTTGGGTTTACTCAGGACCAGAGAGGAATGGTGTCCTATTACAAAGTTCTATATGTAATTATATGGTGAGACACTGTCTGTGATCTGTAAACTATGTCCTGTCACCAGCAGGTGGCAGCAGATCACTCATTGACATCTTCTACTGACAGTTCCTCACGAAGGACCAAATACAGGGGCCCACTTCCAAACCAAACCCTGGCCCCTTCACACAGGTTCTTATTATAAGTAATATATCTAAAAGGAGTAGGTGTGTGGAAAAGCAATATATTTCTGATTCCTATTCAAAATATTTTGATATGGAATAGGGCATAGAGCAGGCTAGTCAGGTGAATGCAGTCACTGTGGTAATCAAATAAATCAATCATCAAATAAATCAAATTTTATTTGTCACATACACATGGTTAGCAGATGTTAATGCGAGTGTAGTGAAATGCTTGTGCTTCTAGTTCCGACAATGCAGTGATAACCAACAAGTAATCTAACTAACAATTCCAAAACTACTGTCTGATACACAGTGTAAGGGGATAAAGAATATGTACATAAGGATATATGAATGAGTGATGGTACAGGGCAGCATACAGTAGATGGTATCGAGTACAGTATATACATATGAGATGAGTATGTAGACAAAGTAAACAAAGTGGCATAGTTAAAGTGGCTAGTGATACATGTATTACATAAGGATGCAGTCGATGATATAGAGTACAGTATATACGTATGCATATGAGATGAATAATGTAGGGTAAGTAACATTATATAAGGTAGCATTGTTTAAAGTGGCTAGTGATATATTTACATCATTTCCCATCAATTCCCATTATTAAAGTGGCTGGAGTTGGGTCAGTGTCAATGTCAGTGTGTTGGCAGCAGCCACTCAATGTTAGTGGTGGCTGTTTAACAGTCTGATGGCCTTGAGATAGAAGCTGTTTTTCAGTCTCTCGGTCCCAGCTTTGATGCACCTGTACTGACCTCGCCTTCTGGATGATAGTGGGGTGAACAGGCAGGGGTTCGGGTGGTTGATGTCCTTGATGATCTTTATGGCCTTCCTGTAACATCGGGTGGTGTAGGTGTCCTGGAGGGCAGGTAGTTTGCCCCCGGTGATGCGTTGTGCAGACCTCACTACCCTCTGGAGAGCCTTACGGTTGAGGGCGGAGCAGTTGCTGTACCAGGCGGTGGTGATACAGCCCGCCAGGATGCTCTCGATTGTGCATCTGTAGAAGTTTGTGAGTGCTTTTGGTGACAAGCCGAATTTCTTCAGCCTCCTGAGGTTGAAGAGGCGCTGCTGCGCCTTCTTCACGACGCTGTCAGTGTGAGTGGACCAATTCAGTTTGTCTGTGATGTGTATGCCGAGGGACTTAAAACTTGCTACCCTCTCCACTACTGTTCCATCGATGTGGATAGGGGGGTGTTCCCTATGCTGTTTCCTGAAGTCCACAATCATCTCCTTAGTTTTGTTGACGTTGAGTGTGAGGTTATTTTCCTGACACCACACTCCGAGGGCCCTCACCTCCTCCCTGTAGGCCGTCTCGTCGTTGTTGGTAATCAAGCCTACCACTGTTGTGTCGTCCGCAAAACTTGATGATTGTGTTGGAGGCGTGCGTGGCCACGCAGTCGTGGGTGAACAGGGAGTACAGAAGAGGGCTCAGAACGCACCCTTGTGGGGCCCCCGTGTTGAGGATCAGCGGGGAGGAGATGTTGTTGCCTACCCTCACCACCTGGGGGCGGCCCGTCAGGAAGTCCAGTACCCAGTTGCACAGGGCGGGGTCGAGACCCAGGGTCTCGAGCTTGATGACGAGCTTGGAGGGTACTATGGTGTTGAATGCCGAGCTGTAGTCGATGAACAGCATTCTCACATAGGTATTCCTCTTGTCCAGGTGGGTTAGGGCAGTGTGCAGTGTGGTTGAGATTGCATCATCTGTGGACCTATTTGTGCGGTAAGCAAATTGGAGTGGGTCTAGGGTGTCAGGTAGGGTGGAGGTGATATGGTCCTTGACTAGTCTCTCAAAGCACTTCATGATGACGGAAGTGAGTGCTACGGGCGGTAGTCGTTTAGCTCAGTTACCTTAGCTTTCTTGGGAACAGGAACAATGGTGGCCCTCTTGAAGCATGTGGGAACAGCAGACTGGTATAGGGATTGATTGAATATGTCCGTAAACACACCGGCCAGCTGGTCTGCGCATGCTCTGAGGGCGCGGCTGGGGATGCCGTCTGGGCCTGCAGCCTTGCGAGGGTTAACACGTTTAAATGTCTTACTCACCTCGGCTGCAGTGAAGGAGAGACCGCGTGTTTTCATTGCAGGCCGTGTCAGTGGCACTGTATTGTCCTCAAAGCGGGCAAAAAAGTTATTTAGTCTGCCTGGGAGCAAGACATCCTGGTCCGTGACTGGGCTGGGTTTCTTCTTGTAGTCCGTGATTGACTGTAGACCCTGCCACATGCCTCTTGTGTCTGAGCCATTGAATTGAGATTCTACTTTGTCTCTGTACTGACGCTTAGCTTGTTTAATAGCCTTGCGGAGGGAATAGCTGCACTGTTTGTATTCGGTCATGTTACCAGACACCTTGCCCTGATTAAAAGCAGTGGTTCGCGCTTTCAGTTTCACGCGAATGCTGCCATCAATCCACGGTTTCTGGTTTGGGAATGTTTTTATCGTTGCTATGGGAACGACATCTTCGACGCACGTTCTAATGAACTCGCACACCGAATCAGCGTATTCGTCAATATTTTTATCTGACGCAATACGAAACATGTCCCAGTCCACGTGATGGAAGCAGTCTTGGAGTGTGGAGTCAGCTTGATCAGACCAGCGTTGGACAGACCTCAGCGTGGGAGCCTCTTGTTTAAGTTTCTGGCTGTAGGCAGGGATCAACAAAATGGAGTTGTGGTCAGCTCTTCCGAAAGGGGGGCGGGGCAGGGCCTTATATGCGTCGCGGAAGTTAGAGTAACAATGATCCAAGGTTTTTACCACTCCTGGTTGTGCAATCGATATGCTGATACAATTTAGGGAGTCTTGTTTTCAGATTAGCTTTGTTAAAATCCCCAGCTACAATGAATGCAGCCTCCGGATAAATGGTTTCCAGTTTGCAAAGAGTTAAATAAAGTTTGTTCAGAGCCATTGATGTGTCTGCTTGGGGGGGGATATATACGGCTGTGATTATAATCGAAGAGAATTCTCTTGGTAGATAATGCGGTCTACATTTGATTGTGAGGAATTCTAAATCAGGTGAACAGAAGGATTTGAGTTCCAGTATGTTTCTTTCATCACACCATGTCTCGTTAGTCATGAGGCATACGCCCCCGCCCCTCTTCTTACCAGAAAGATGTTTGTTTCTGTCGGCGCGATGCGTGGAGAAACCCGTTGGCTGCACCGCCCCGGATTGCGTCTCTCCAGTGAGCCATGTTTCCGTGAAGCAGAGAACGTTACAGTCTCTGATGTCCCTCTGGAATGCTACCCTTGCTCGGATTTCATCAACCTTGTTGTCAAGAGACTGGACATTGGCAAGAAGAATGCTAGGGAGTGGTGCACGATGTGCCCGTGTCCGGAGTCTGACCAGAAGACCACTACGTTTCCCTCTTTTACGAAGTCATTTTTTGGGGTCGCTGCATGGAATCAATTCCGTTGACCTGTTTGTAAGGCAGAACACAGGATCCGCGTCGCGGAAAACATATTTTTGGTCGTACTGATGGTGAGTTGACGCTGATCTTATATTCAGTAGTTTTTCTCGACTGTATGTAATGAAACCTAAGATGACCTGGGGTACTAATGTAAGAAATAACACAAAAAACTGCATAGTTTCCTAGGAACGCGAAGGGAGGCGGCCATCTCTGTCGGCGCCGGAAGTGGGGTACAGTTTGTTGGTTGCACTGGTTTAAGTATGAATATAACTATATAAGTAGATAATAATGTGGACATCAGTTGTGTTTTTGGGGAGCTTGCTGAAAGACCCAGTAGTCTCTGTGTTAGTGATAATAATGTGGACATCAGTTGTGTTTTTGGGGAGAAGCTGAAAGACCCAGTAGTCTCTGTGTTAGTGATAATAATGTGGACATCAGCTGTGTTTTTGGGGAGCTTGCTGAAAGACCCAGTAGTTTCTGTGTTAGTGATAATAATGTGGACATCAGTTGTGTTTTTGGGGAGCTTGCTGAAAGACCCAGTAGTTTCTGTGTTATTGATAATAATGTGGACATCAGTTGTGTTTTTGGGGAGCTTGCTGAAAGACCCAGTAGTTTCTGTGTTAGTGATAATAATGTGGACATCAGTTGTGTTTTTGGGGAGCTTGCTGAAAGACCCAGTAGTTTCTGTGTTAGTGATAATAATGTGGACATCAGTTGTGTTTTTGGGGAGCTTGCTGAAAGACCCAGTAGTTTCTGTGTTAGTGATAATAATGTGGACATCAGTTGTGTTTTTGGGGAGCTTGCTGAAAGACCCAGTAGTTTCTGTGTTAGTGATAATAATGTGGACATCAGTTGTGTTTTTGGGGAGCTTGCTGAAAGACCCAGTAGTTTCTGTGTTAGTGATAATAATGTGGACATCAGTTGTGTTTTTGGGGAGCTTGCTGAAAGACCCAGTAGTTTCTGTGTTAGTGATAATAATGATAATGAGGAGTCTCCCAGCACAGGGGGGGGTATGTGTGTGATCTCAACCCATTTGAACACTTGTGGGAAATCCTGGAGCGGCACCTGAGACTTGCGTTTTCCACCACCATAAACAAAACGCCAAATTATTGAATTTCTAGTGGAAGAATGGCATTGCATTCCTCCAATAGAGTTCCAGACACTTGTAGAATCTATGTCAAGGCCCAATGAAGCTGTTCTGGCTGCTTGTGGAGGTCCAACACCCTATTAAGACACTTTATGTTGGTGTTTCCTTTATTTTGGCAGTTACCTGTGTCTGCCACATTCTCCCCTTTTTTGGTAATGTCAGAGCCTGCCAAGTGTACTGGAAAACTAGGCCAAATGTTCTACAATAGTATGGAATTCCCCAAATAGACATGCCACACCCAATGGGTTCAAATTGTAACATAAAATTAAACACAGTCCATGACACAATACTGGATATTTACATTCACTTATCTGACGATGCTCACAATTTCAATTCACTGAAAGCCTCCCAATTCTACCTTCAAGAGGATGCCACACTCATACCTCACTTCTCTTCCTCCGAGCCGCGGGTATGCGCTCAGTGGGCGTGTACGCGCAGAGTCCCATCCCTCCTCTCCTCTCCATAGCCCATAGTACCGTTAAAACATTCCTCCAATCAGAGTCGCTTCTAAGAACTTTGCAAAGTGGAGTATGCCGGGTACCATATGTTCGCTTTCACTCGGGTTTGGTTCGGCTCAGTAGGAGGTGTTGGTCCTATTGGCTCGACATTGTCTTTATGCAAACAGATACTTTCACCGGCGCCATGTCTATTGTCACCGCCAAGGTTTATATGGAGGCAGCGGTGGACCTAAGGATTACACCCGTCTGAGGAGCGCTGATTCAGGCGGATTCTCTTTGAGCCCCTGACAGCTTCGTCACAGTCATGAGTTGTCTGGATGTGATGTTTCACCAGAGTTATGGAGGCCACTACCTCCCTGCGTCTTCAGCAGCAGCAGCCTACAAAGCAGCATACTATCACCATCAGCACCAGCAACAGGTGGGTGTCCAGACTAGACGAAATAGTAATGTCGTAGTATTTGTTTATTCATTAATACTAGGCAATTTTTTGTGTTCTAATAATTGGCGCTTTTACGCACGAATACACTCCGTGAGCAATGTTTTGGGGGCGTCGCAGATGTCAGTTCACAGCGAAGAGTCCTGGGTGTCACAAAACTCGAAAAGTTACCAGTTGAAAAGTTGAAGTTGCTCGTGATGTATTTAGTTAGAGCAGGTCATGCAGAATGACTCGGGACTCCTCGTTCCATCAGAAGGGTGATGTAATGAGAGCTCGTCACTGTCACTCAGGAATGTTGATGATGATGGTTCATGTGATACGGCCACGAGCATCTGCATAGTCGTCATACTTTCACCAGAACACGCGCGCGGAAACGTCCTACAACTTCTTGGATAAACGTCGGTCTGTAAAGATGATTCGTTTTTCTTAATATAGAGGTCATAGAGAATTTAAGTAATTATACTGGCTAGTATGACTTTCAACGAGGGATGTACTTTGTTCAGTTGATGTATACAAGTTGAATCATCTGGTTTGATCGATGTGGTGCTGACTAGACAGACAGGCTGGTGCTCTCATGGCGGAATCTGTGGCATACATTTTTCTCTCTCTCTCTCCCTCTCTCCCTCCCTCCCTCCCTCTCTCTCCCTCTCTCTCCCTCTCTCTCTCTCTCTCTCTCTCTCTCTCTCTCTCTCTCTCTCCCTCTCTCTCCTCTCTCTCCCTCTCCCTCTCCCTCTCTCTCTCTCTCTCTCCCTCTCCCTCTCTCTCCGTCTATTTCCCTCTCTGTAGAAGAAGCTGGGTGTTTACAGTAGAATGCAGCAGGACAGCACCGAGCAGCAGTTTCCAGGGGGGAGACAGCAACAGCAGCGTGGGGGTGGAGGGGGGAGGCTGGCTGGGGAGAAGGGGGTCCGACAGGGCCTGGAGGTTTCTGGGCTGGGGGGCTCTTGGAGGTCTGGGAAGGACAGCCAGCCGGCTGAGGCAGAGTACTTGAGCTCCAGGTGTGTCCTGTTCACCTATTTCCACGGCAACATCGAGGATGTGGTGGATGAGCATTTCTCCAGGGCTCTGAGCCAACCCAGCACCTTCACTGGAGAAACCAGGAGCTCCAGGGACACACCCATTCACACCTCTGCCTCGGCTGGACTGTGGAAAGGTAGGAACACACAGGGACACACCCATTCACATCTCTGCCTCGGCTGGACTGTGGAAAGGTAGGAACACACAGGGACACACCCATTCACACCTCTGCCTCGGCTGGACTGTGGAAAGGTAGGAACACACAGGGACACACCCATTCACATCTCTGCCTCTGCTGTGGAAAGGTAGGAACACACAGGCTGCCTCGACTGTGGAAAGGTAGGAACACACAGGGACACACCCATTCACACCACAGGGACACACCCATCTGCCTCGGCTGGACTGTGGAAAGGTAGGAACACACAGGGACACACCCATTCACATCACTGTGGAAAGGTAGGAACTCTCTGCCTCGGCTGGACTGTGGAAAGGTAGGAACACACAGGGACACACCCATTCACATCTCTGCCTCGGCTGGACTGTGGAAAGGTAGGAACACACAGGGACACACCCATTCACATCTCTGCCTCGGCTGGACTGTGGAAAGGTAGGAACACACAGGGACACACCCATTCACACCTCTGCCTCGGCTGGACTGTGGAAAGGTAGGAACACACAGGGACACACCCATTCACACCTCTGCCTCGGCTGGACTGTGGAAAGGTAGGAACACACAGGGACACCCATACCATTACTCATCTGAAAACAGTGTTATTCAAATGGATTCATTATCTTTTACTATTACTTATTATTTAGAATAATAAACATGTTATTGTGGAAAAACCTAGTGTTCCCAAAAGCCTTTTCCGATATAGATTCTTCACTTGTAATTAGTGTTGAGCGATTAACTGATTTTTAATTTTTTTTTGTTAAACCAACATCGGTTCAATTATTAGAATTGCATTTCGTTCGGTCTTTTCTGAGCTCAATGCTCAGTTTCTTTAGAGATAAATCAGATCAAGCCCAAACGGTAAGATGTAAAGTTAGTTGGGGATTGTAGTTTCCAACAGTCCAATATTCTACACAGTTAGTGCAGAAGTGTTCATGACACAAACTGTTCACACGCCTCTTGTTGGCGGAGAAAACTTTTAACAGGTTTAAAGCTTATTTCCTGTTCTACACATTTTGTCATGGGGTGCAAAGAAAACTTTTCTGTTTTAAAGCTAATTTTCTTACAATTCTATACATTTTGCCATGTCTAATGTGCATTAATGTGATATTTGAGTGACTCGAACATTACTTCCAAATCTATGTGCTAAAAAATCTAGCAAAAAAACGTTAGCTGACATGGGCTAGTTGATCTGGACATTTCTGACAAGTTATAAATAACTATGGTATGCAATGACTAACATGACAATAGGAAAACTGGTGATGCACTACCCAATTTTGAAATTTAACGTTATGCATTCTACTATTATAACTTTCAATAGTAAGTTGAAAGCCGGACTGAGCCCCACAGTTTGGGAACCACTGATCTAAGTGATTGATAGTTGGTATTCAGCAGTCATAAAATGTGCCTTATTTAGTTTTAAGTACTAATAACATAGTGATTTTGTCAGTCAGCATAGGCAGCAGCTCTATAGAGATGTATGACATGGAAGGAAATAAAGTCATCAAATAAAAACAAATGTAATATGCACAAAACCTGAACGCTTTTATTAAAGTACTATGAATAAATGATGTAACCTTTAGGCTGTTTACATGAATGTCTATCTTTTACTGACTATATCCATTTCTCTCTTTCAGACAGTGTATCTCTCTCAGAAGGCCAGTGTAGTTCTCTGTCCTCTTCTCTGTGGGCTGGAGGTTACCAGTCCCAGACCAGCCCCTGTCTGCCCATCCACCCAGACTTCTCCCCCATCCCTGCAGGCTTCCATGCCCCAGACAGAGCTCTGTGGACAGGCCACGCTCTGCCCCAGCCCAGCCTCCCTCCTCCAACCTCTATCCCTGACCCCTGGGCCTACAGCCTCAGCCCCCAGACCTCCGCCAGCTGCACACACGTCCACGACGTCTACCCACCCACACACCCTCACACACACATGCACCCCCGGCACACACACACAGTATTACATCCCCACCCGTCCCATGACCCAGGCCTAAACCCCAGGTTCAGCCCTCTGCTCCTGACTGGTGTGAAGACTCAGAGCCCCCTAGCCCACAGCCCTGCTGGACACAGCACACACAGTAACACACACAGCAGCCAGAGCCCAGGGATACACAGTGGTGTGAAGACAGAGGTGGAGCAGGCCAGCTCCCCAACCCTGACCCCCTCAGCCTGGCCCACAGCTCTACACACACCCATGGATATCTACGACTTAGGTAAGCCTCTGACCTGGATAACACACACACACACACACACACACACACACACACACACACACACACACACACACACACACACACACACACACACACTCACTCTCCCATGTCTATGTTTCTGCTACGTTGTTGTTTTATCTAAAAGTTGATGATATGCTGTTTCTCTCTCTCCAGGTCTGGATCAGGACAAAGTGAAGGCTGTTTGGTTCTGAGAGAGAGGATATGACATCACGGTGACGTCACCCTGCCACTGAGCTGTGATCAGCTCGAACAGAACCTCCTGGAACCACATTGTTTTGTGGACTCGTTCTATAGAAGACTCTCCACTCACTAGAAGAACTCACAACTCCAGGGTGGTTTTAGGTTTCTCAGAAATCCTTCTGGAGAAATATAGACTACTCTCCATGCCTCACAATCCACCAGGGATACTTCAGATCACTCTTTGGCAAAATATTTGTTCCTAATTTGTACCAAAAGTATTAGCTGGTTGATTGGGAACTAGTATCCCACATGAGGGTTCTGTTTAAAGAACGTAGTTTGTGGGATCACCACTCAGCCAAGCCTCTTTCTGATCTTTTAATATTGTGTTATGTGTGTAACTAGTTATATGTGTGTAATTGACTGAAATATATGTTGTATATACAGTAGTACTGTGATCTGAAGTGATTATCATTTCCGTAAAGTGTTTGATTGTTGCTAATTGTTTTTCACCAACCCTGTGTTGTCATGTTGCCTAGTGTTCTGTATGTGTGGAGAAATGTAATTATTGATGTGTAATAAATTGCTAAGTTCTATTGGCAATCATGCCCTACATCTTTAAGAGCTGACTCAAAGTACACAGCTAAATGTAATTTTTTTCTATCAAATCTGTTCATTGAATATCAACCAGCATTGTTAAGGATTTGATATGTAGGTCAGCCTTGAAATTTTACTCTGAAATCCATCTATATTGAACAAAAATATAAACGCAACATGCAACAATTTCCAAGATTTTACTGAGTTACAGTTCATATAAGGAAATCAGTCAATTGAAATAAATGCATAAGGCCCTAATCTATGCATTTCACATGACTGAAAATACAGATATGCATCTGTTGGTCACAGGCATGTGGATCTGAAAACCAGTCAATATCTTGTGTGACCACCATTTGTCTCATGCAACGTGACAATCTCCTTTGCATAGAGTTGATCAGGCTGTTGATTGTGGCCTGTAGAATGTTTTCCCACTCCTCTTCAATGGTTGTGTGAAGTTGCTGGATATTGGCAGTACTGGAACACGCTTTTATACACGTTGATCCAGAGCATCCCAAACATGCTCAATGGGCGACATGTCTGGTGAGTATGCAGGCCATGCAAGAACTGGGACAATTTCAGCTTCCAGGAATTGTGTACAGATTCTTGCGACATGGGACCGTGCATTATCATGCTGAAACATTTTTCTTTGTATTTATTTCACCTTTATTTAACCAGGTAGGCCAGTTGAGAACAAGTTCTCATTTACAACTGTGACCTGGCCAAGATAAAGCAAAGCAATGCGACAAAAACAACAACACAGAGTTACACATAAACAAACATACAGTCAATAACACAACATGAGGTGACGGCGCCGGATAAATGCCACGACAATGGGCCTCAGGATCTCACCATGGTATCTGTGCATTCAAATTGCCATCGATAAAATGCAATTGTTTTCATTATATGTAGCATATGCCTGCCCATACCATAACCCCACCATCACCATGGGGCAATCTGTTCACAATGTTGACATCAGCAAACCACTCGCCAACACAACGCCATACATGTGGTCTGTGGTTGTGAGGCCGGTACTGCCAAATTCTATAAAACGACTTTGGAGGTGGCTTATGGTAGAGAAATGAACATTCAATTATCTGGCAACAGCTCTGCTGGACATCCTTCAATCAGCATGCCAATTTCAAATCCAATTTTATTTGTCACATACTGTAACGGCTGTTGGTGGAAGAAGGTGAGGACCAAAGTGCAGTGTGCTACGTGTTCATGTTTGTTTATTGACACTGAACACTAAATACAAAAATAACAAAAGGGAATAACCGAAACAGTCCTGAAAGGTGAAAAACACTAAACAGAAATCAACTACCCACAAAACCCATGTGGGAAAAAGCTACCTAAGTATGGTTCTCAATCAGAGACAACGATAGACAGCTATTCCTCTGATTGAGAACCACACCCGGCCAAACAACAAGGAAATACAAAACATAGAAAATGAACATGCCACACCCTGGCCTAAACAAAATAGAGAATAAAAGCATCTCTATGGCCAGGGCGTGACACACACACATGGTTAGCAGATGTTAATGCGACTGTAGCGAATTGCTTGTGCTTCTAGTCCCGACCATGCAGTAATATCTAACTAGTAATCTAACCTAACAATTTCACAACAACTACCTTATACACACAAGTGTAGAGAAATTAATGAAAATATGTACATACGAGTATATGAATGAGCGATGGCCGAACGGCATAGGCAAGATGCACTAGATGGTATAGAGTACAGTATATACATATGAGATGAGTAATGTAGGGTATGTAAACATTATATAAAGTGGCATTGTTTAAAGTGGCTAGTGATACATTAATTACATACATTTTTCATTATTAAAGTGGCTAGAGATGAATCAGTATGTTGGCAGCAGCCACTCAATGTTAGTGATTACTGTTTAACAGTCTGATAGCTGTTTTTCAGTCTCTCAGTCCCCGCGTTGATACACCTGTACTGTCCTCACCTTCTGGATGATAGTGGGGTGAACAGGCAGTGGCTCGGGTGGTTGTTGTCCTTGATTATCTTTTTGGCCTTCCTGTGACATCAGGTGGAGTAGGTGTCCTGGAGGGCAGGTAGTTTGCCCCCGGTGATGCGTTGTGCAGACCTCACTACCCTCTGGAGAGCCTTATGGCTATGGGCGGAACAGTTGCCGTACCAGGCGGTGATGCAGCCAGACAGGATGCTCTCGATTGTGCATCTGTAAAAGTTTGTGAGTGTTTTTGGTGACGAGACGATTTTCTTCAGCCTCCTGAGGTTGAAGAGGCACTGCTGCACCTTCTTCACCACGCTGTCTGTGTGGGTGGACCATTTCAGTTTGTCCGTGATGTGTACGCCGAGGAACTTAAAACTTTCCACCTTCTCCACTACTGTCCCGTCGATGTGGATAGGGGGCTGCTCCCTCTGCTGTTTCCTGAAGTCCACAACCATCTTCTTTGTTTTGTTGACATTGAGTGTGAGGTTATTTTCCTGACATCACACTCCGAGGGCCCTCACCTCCTCCCTGTAGGCCTTCTCTTCGTTGTTGGTAATCAAGCCTACCACTGAAGTGTCATCTGCAAACTTGATGATTAAGTTGGAGGCGTGCATGGCCACGCAGTCATGGGTGAACGAGGGGTACAGGAGAGGGCTGAGAACGCACCCTTGTGGGGCCCCAGTGTTGAGGATTAGCGGGGTGGAGATGTTGTTACCTACCCTCACCACCTGGGGGTGGCCCGTCAGGAAGTCCAGGACCCAGTTGCACAGAGCGGGGTCGAGACCCAGGGTCTCGAGCTTAATGACGAGTTTGGAGGGTACTATGGTGATAAATGCTGAGCTGTAGTCGATGAACAGCATTCTTACACAGGTATTCCTCTTGTCCAGATGGGTTAGGGCAGTGTGCAGTGTGATTGCAATTGCGTCTTCGGTGGACCTATTGGGGCGGTAAGCAAATTGGAATGGGTCTAGGGTGTCAGGTAGGGTGGAGGTGATATGGCCCTTGACTAGTCTCTCAAGGCACTTCATGATGACAGAAGTGAGTGCTACAGGGCGGTAGTCATTTAGCTCAGTTACCTTCGCATTCTTGGGAGGACGTTGAGGAAGTTAGAATAACAATGATCCAGGGTTTTGCCAGCCCGGGTCGCACATTCGATATGCTGCTAAAATTTAGGGAGCCTTGTTTTCAGAATAGCGTTGTTAAAATCCCCAGCTACAATAAATGCAGCCTCAGGATATGTGGTTTCAGGTTTACATAGAGTCAAATGAAGTTCTTTCAGGGCCGTCGATGTGTCTCATTTGGCGGGATATACACAACTGTGATTATAATCGCAGAGAATTCTCTTGGAAGATAATGCGGTCGGCATTTGATTGTAAGGAATTCTAGGTCAGGTGAACAAAAGGACTTGAGTTCCTGTATGTTGTCATGATCACACCACGTCTCGTTAATCATAAGGCATACCTCCCCCGGCCTTCTTCTTACCAGAGAGATGTTTGTTTCTGTCGGCGCGATGTGTGAAGAAGCCGGGTGGCTGTACCGACTCTGATGACGTATCCCGAATGAGCCATGTATCCATCTCTGATGTCTCTCTGGACGGCAAACCTTGCTCGGATTTCGTCTACCTTGTTGTCAAGAGACTGGACATTGGCGAGTAGTATGCTCGATGCGCCCGTCTACGGAGCCTGACCAGAAGACCGCTCAGTCTGCCCCTTCTGTGGCGCCGTTGTTTTGGGTCGCCGGCTGGGATCCGATCCATTGTCCTGGGTGGTGGACCAAACAGAGGATCCGCTTCTGTCATGCATAGGTGTAATAGGTGGCAGGGAAGTCAGGTGCAGGAGAGTCAAATGGAGTGTAAATATGGAGTCTTTTAATAAAGTTCCAAGAGTATGCTCCATAACAATAAATGTACAAACAAAACATGGGTACGAGGACCCGACGCGCACCTATACAAACACTCACACTACACTGACAACAAATCAATCTCTGACAAAGACATGAGGGGAAACAGAGGGTTAAATACACAACAGGTAATGAATGGGATAGAAAACAGGTGTGTGGGAAGACAAGACAAAACCAATGGAAAATGAAAAAAGGATCAATGATGGCTAGAAGACCGGTGACGTCGAACGCCGAGCACCGCCCGAACAAGGAGAGGCAACGACTTCGGTAGAAGTCGTGACAGTACCCCCGACGCGCGGCTCCAGCTGCGCGTCGACACCGGCCTCGGGGACGACCCGGAGGGCGAGGTGCAGGGCGATCCGGATGGAGACGGTGGAATTCTGATAACATGGAAGGATCTAACACGTCCTCCACCGGAACCCAGCATCTCTCCTCCGGCCCATACCCCTCCCAGTCCACGAGGTACTGAAGGCCCCTCGCCCGACGTCTCGAATCCAAAATGGATCGAACAGAGTACGCCGGAACCCCCTCGATGTCTAGAGGAGGCGGAGGAACATCACGCACTTCAGCCTCCTGGAGCGGGCTAGCCACCATCGGCCTGAGGAGAGACACATGGAACGAGGGATTAATACGGTAATGAGTGGGTAGTTGTAACCTATAACATACCTTGTTCACTCTCCTCAGGACTTTAAATGGCTCCACAAACCGCGGACCCAGCTTCCGGCAGAGCAGGCGAAGGGGCAGGATTCGGGAGCCAGACCCTGTCCCCTGGTGCGAACACTGGGGCCTCACTGCGGCGACGGTCTGCGCCAATTTTCTGGCGCCTTATGGCACGCTGAAGGTGGACGTGGGCTGCCTCCCAGGTTTCCTCAGCGTGCCGAAACCAATTGTCCACCGCAGGGGCCTCGGTCTGGCTCTGATGCCAAGGAGCTAGAACCAGCTGATACCCTAATACACATTGAAAGGGAGTAAGGTTAGTGGAGGAGTGACGTAGCGAGTTCTGAGCCATCTCTGCCCAGGGCACGAACTTCGCCCACTCCCCCGGCCGATCCTGGCAATAAGACCGCAGAAACCTACCCACATCCTGGTTAACTCTCTCCACCTGCCCAATACTCTCGGGGTGAAAACCTGAGGTAAGACTAACCGAGATCCCCAGACGCTCCATGAACGCCTTCCAGACCCTTGATGTGAACTGGGGACCCCGATCAGACACTATATCCTCAGGCACCCCATAGTGCCGGAAAACGTGTGTAAACAGGGCCTCTGCAGTTTGTAAGGCCGTAGGGAGACCGGGCAAAGGGAGGAGACGACAGGACTTTGAAAACCGATCCACAACGACCAGGATCGTGGTGTAACCCTGTGAAGGTGGAAGATCAGTCAAAAAATCTACCGACAGGTGCGACCATGGCCGTTGAGGAACGGGTAGAGGTTGTAGCTTACCTCTGGGCAGGTGTCTAGGAGCCTTGCACTGGGCGCACACCGAACAGGAAGAAACATAAATCCTCACATCCTTAGCTAAAGTGGGCCACCAGTACCTTCCTTCAAGACAGTGCATCGTCCGACCTATCCCAGGATGACCAGAGGAGGGTGACGTGTGAGCCCAATATATCAATCGGTCGCGGACAGCAGACGGAACGTACAGACGACCAGCTGGACACTCAGGGGGAGAAGGCTCTGCACGTGACGCCCGCTCAATGTCCGCGTCCAGCTCCCATACTACCGGCGCCACCAGACACGAAGCTGGGAGTATGGGAGTGGGATCCATGGACCGCTCCTCTGTGTCATACAGTCGAGACAATGCGTCTGCCTTAACGTTCTGGGAGCCTGGTCTGTAAGAAAGAGTAAACACAAAACGAGTGAAAAACATGGCCCACCTTGCCTGGCGAGGATTCAATCTCTTCGCCTGCCGGATGTACTCCAGATTGCGGTGGTCAGTCCAGATGAGAAAAGGGTGTTTAGCCCCCTCAAGCCAATGCCTCCACACCTTCAAGGCTTCTACGACAGCTAACAGCTCTCGGTTCTCCACATCATAGTTTTGCTCCGCTGGGCTGAGCTTCTTCGAAAAGAAAGCACAGGGGCGAAGCTTCAGTGGCGTACCCGAACGCTGAGAGAGCACTGCTCCTATCCCAGCTTCGGATGCGTCCACCTCCACTATGAATGGCAAAGAGGGATCCGGATGAGCCAGCACAGGCACAGAGGTAAACAGAGTCTTCAGGTGCTCAAAAGCCCTGTTCGCCTCAGCCGACCACTGCAAGCGCACCGGGCCCCCCTTTAGCAGTGAGGTAATGGGAGCTGCCACCTGACCAAAACCCCGGATAAACCTCCGGTAATAATTGGAAAACCCCAAAAAACGCTGCAACTCCTTTACCGTGGTTGGAGTCGGCCAATTACACACGGCTGTAATGCGGTCGCTCTCCATCTCCACTCCTGAAGTGGAAATCTGATGCCCTAGGAAGGAGATGGATTGTTGGAAAAACAAGCATTTCTCAGCCTTGACATATAGATCATGCTCCAACAGGCGACCAAGCACCCTGCGCACCAGGGACACATGCTCGGCGCGTGTAGCAGAGTATATCAGAATATCATCAATATACACCACTACACCCTGCCCGTGCAGGTCCCTGAAGATCTCATCTACAAATGATTGGAAAACTGATGGAGCATTCATCAACCCATATGGCATGACCAGGTACTCATAATGACCTGAGGTAGTGCTGCTAAATGTCGTCTTCCACTCATCACCCTTCTTAATACGCACCAGATTGTACGCACTCCTGAGATTCAATTTTGTGAAAAAACGTGCCCCGCATTATCTCAATAACCGTATTGATCAGAGGTAGCGGGTAGCTATATTTCACTGTGATTTTATTAAGACCTCGATAATCAATGCACGGGCGTAAACCGCCATCCTTTTTCTTCACAAAAAAGAAACTCGAGGAGACGGGTGAAATGGATGGCTGAATGAACCCCTGATGCAGGGATTCAGAGACATATGTCTCCATAGCCTCCGTCTCCGCTTGCGACAGGTGATACACGTGACTCTTGGGATATGCAGCGTCTACCAGGAGATCTATCGCACAATCCCCCCTGTCGATGGGGTGGTAATTGAGTCGCCTTCTTTTTACAGAAGGCGAGAGGCAAATCGGCATATTCGGGGGAATGCGCACGGTGAGACTTTCCACCGTAGTAGCACCAACAGAAACCCCTAAACACCTACCTGAGCATTCTCGCGACCACCCCGTGAGAGCCCTCTGTGGCCAAGAAACAGTCGGGTTATGACAAACTAACCAGGGTAGGCCTAGCACCACAGAATACGCAGGAGAATCAATAAGGAAAAGACTCATCTTCTCCTTGTGACCCTCCTGCGTTATCATACGCAAAGGTGCGGTAACCTCCCTAATAAACCCTGACCCTAATGGTCGACTATCTAAGGCATGAATAGGGATTGGCATATCCTCAGGAACAATAGGGATCCCTAAACTATGAACTAGACATTTATTAATGAAATTCCCAGCCGCACCTGAATCTACTAGTGCCTTATACTGGGAATGCAGGGAAAAATCAGGAAAAGAGACAGAGACAAACATTAGTGCAGCAGAGGGCTCTGGATGAGAATGGTGCCTACTCACCTGGGGTGACGCCAGAATGCCCTGCCTGCCCTCTCTATTCCCAGAGGAACCAACCCGGCACCGACCAGCAGTGTGCACCATCCCTCCCAATTCCATAGGTTCGGGAGAGAGGGTGCGGGAGGATGGAACAACCAGACCCCGATCTAGACGTCCACGAGTAGCCAGCATGTTATCCAGCTTGATGGACATGCCCAACAGCTGGTCGAAGGTGAGGGTGGTGTCTCTACAGGCCAGCTCCCGACGGACGTCCTCGCGTAGACTACAGCGGTAATGGTCGATCAGGGCCCTGTCGCTCCATCCAGCGCCGGCAGCCAAGGTCCTAAACTCCAAAGCAAAATCCTGTGCACTCCTCGTCTCCTACCTCAGATGATAGAGGAGCTCACCCGCTGCTTTGCCTTCTGGTGGGTGATCGAATACTATCCGGAATTGGCGGGTGAACTCCTCAAAATGGTCCAGCGCTGCATCCTCCCTTCTACACACAGCGCTGGCCCATTCCAGGGCTTTCCCGGTGAGGCATGAGACGAGACAAACTCTTCTCACGGTCAGATGGTACTGGGGAGGCCGTGGCTAGATATAAGTTTAGCTTGAGGAGGAAACCCTGGCAGCCGGCAGTATCTCCGTTGTATCCCGTGGGTAGGGATAAATGGATCCTCGATTCCGGAGAGGAAAAAACGTTCACGGGAGATTCCGGTTGTGGTGGTGGTGGAGCTGGAGAAACTCCCTGTCTCTCCCAGCGATCCATTTTCTGGACAATGTGCTCCAACGACGGAGCTGATACAGTCAAGCTCCCTCACTTGTTCCTGAACGCGTTCCTCCAGGTCCATGGGTATAGTGTCTTCTCCTGCTGACTTCATATATATTGGTCAGAGATTCTGTCATGCATAGGTGTAATAGGTGGCAGGGAAGTCAGGCGCAGGAGAGTCAAATGGAGTGTAAATATGGAGTCTTTTAATAAAGTTCCAAGAGTATGCTCCATAACAATAAATGTACAAACAAAACATGGGTACGAGGACCCGACGCGCACCTATACAAACACTCACACTACACTGACAACAAATCAATCTCTGACAAAGACATGAGGGGAAACAGAGGGTTAAATACACAACAGGTAATGAATGGGATAGAAAACAGGTGTGTGGGAAGACAAGACAAAACCAATGGAAAATGAAAAAAGGATCAATGATGGCTAGAAGACCGGTGACGTCGAACACCAAGCACCGCCCGAACAAGGAGAGGCAACGACTTCGGCAGAAGTCGTGACAGCTTCGGGAAAGTCTTATTCCTGGTCGTAATGTTGGTGAGTTGACATTGCTCTTATATCCAATAGTTCCTCCCAAATGTATGTAATAAAACCTTAATATTTCCTAGGAACGCGATGCGAGGCGGCCATCTCTGTCGGCGCCTCTGCTGTTATCCCTCCCTCAAAACTTGAGACATCTGTGGCATTGTGTTGTGTCAAAACTGCACATTTTAGAGTGGCCTTTAATTGTCCCCAGCACAAGATGCACTTGTTTTATGATGTTGAATCAGCTTCTTGATATGCCACACCTGTCAGGTGGATGGATTATCTTGGCAAAGAAGAAATGCTACCTAACAGGGATGTAAACACACAGAATTTGAAATAAGCTTTTTTGTGCTTATGGAACATTTCTGGGATCTTTTATTTCAGCTCATGAAACATGGGACCTACACTTTACATGTTGTGTTTATATTTTTGTTTAGTGTACATTAAAAAGTCTACAAAATCCTAAGAGATGATGGAAATGAACCTACATTATCGAAGGTTTCAGTCTCATAGTCCTGTATGTCTGTAACATGGTACTACCATGATGGGGGGTGAATTCCTCAGACAGTTGTTGTAGATACCATGCCATGTCTGTTGCCTGTCTGGTACTCTACGCCAGGAATGTATTTCCTGTTTCCTGTCTGGACAGGAAGTCCACCAGTGACAGGGGCAGAAAGTACACATACACGTTGCAGTGCAGAAATGTCTTCATGCAGACAGAGATAAACAGAATGTGGAGTATTGCCTCTTGGAGGTTGACCCTAATCTACTCCTTCTCTAGGAATGTGTGAAGCGCAAGCTATGTGCTCCGGTGTGAAATCAGCATTATTTTGGAGAAGAGCAGCTTTAAATATTTCAGGGTAACCCTGGTGCCAAGGCTGGTATTATTGTTATCCATGACGGACAGCTGTGCAGTGTTTGTGTGTGTTTGCACGTGTGTATGTTTGCATGTGTGTGTGTCTCAAGGGGTGTGTTAGTGTCTGTGAGTAAGCGATCTAACCAGGTGGTGTGTGTTCTCCTAACATTCCTGTCCCACCCTGAACTTAAAGATCCAGCTACCCCCTCAGCTACACCCTCATCTACCCCCTCAGCTACACCCTCATCTACACCCTCATCTACGCCCTCACCTACACCCTCATCTACACCCTCATCTACCCTCTCAGCTACACCCTCATCTATCCCCTCACCTACACCCTCACCTACACCCTCATCTACACCCTCATCTACCCCCTCACCTACACCCTCATCTACACCCTCATCTACCCCCTCAGCTACACCCTCATCTATCCCTCAACTACACCCTCATCTACACCCTCATCTACACCCTCATCTACACCCTCATCTACACCCTCAGCTACACCCTCAGCTACACCCTCAGCTACACCCTCATCTATCCCCGTCAGCTACACCCTCATCTACACCCTCATCTACACCCTCATCTACACCCTCATCTACACCCTCATCTACACCCTCAGCTACACCCTCATCTACCCCCTCAGCTACACCCTCATCTATCCCCTCAGCTACACCCTCATCTACACCCTCATCTATCCCCTCAGATACACCCTCATCTACACCCTCAGCTACACCCTCATCTACACCCTCATCTACACCCTCAGCTACACCCTCATCTACCCCCTCATCTACACCCTCATCTACACCCTCATCTAGGGCCCTGTGATGAGGCTTGAACATGTTGTTGTCTTTGATGCTTAATGTGCTGACAAACAGAACTAAAACTGATGATCACGACAGTGAGGCTCTGAGTCCCTCTAGTCCCACTCTGCTTTAGAGGAGGAGGCCTCTCCTGGTGTAGTGCTGGACATGATTAGAGAGAGTCCTAGTGCACCTGCCCAAGGCCCATCCTGCGACCTAAAAGGTATGTACAGTATCAGCTGCTCAACATGCTCTGCTCACACCTACTGTGATGGTCCGGGCCTAAACCACACAAAAACAACACGAGACACTATGGTACACAAAGCTTTTACTGTCTCATCCTGGAATGTACAAGGTCTGAGATCATCTGCCTTTGGACTAAAGGCAGATAAAGGCAGACTTCGACAAAGATATTGGAAATACAGGCATTGTCATCCTGCAAGAAACATGGTGTAGAGGAGAGCTGGTAGTCCCATCCACCAAACTACCAGGTGCGAAATAGGGAAGAGACTCAGTGGGTATGCTAATTTGGTATAGAGCGGTCCTAACCCACTCTATTAAATTAGTCAAAACAGTAACATTTTACATTTGGCTAGAAATGAATAAGGAAATGATCTCAACAAAGAAACATTTCTGTGTGCTACCTATATCCCCCCAATAGAATCCTTTAACAATGACAGCTTCTCCATCCTAGAGGGGGAGATCAACCATTTTCAGGCCCAGGGACATGTACTAGTCTGTGGTGACCTAAATGCCAGAACTGGACAAGAACCTGACACTCTCAGCACACAGGGGGACAAACACCTACCTGGATGTGACAGTAATCCCTCCCAAATATGCCCCCCAAGACACAACTATGAGAAAAAAAACGGGGAAAAAACGTGTCACAACTCCTGCAGCTCTGTCGCACGCTGGGTCTGTACATAGTCAATGGTATTCCAGGGGACTCCTACGGTAGGTACACCTATAGCTCTGTCGCACGCTGGGTCTGTACATAGTCAATGGTATTCCAGGGGACTCCTACGGTAGGTACACCTATAGCTCTGTCGCACGCTGGGTCTGTACATAGTCAATGGTAGGCTTCCAGGGGACTCCTACGGTAGGTACACACTGACCTCAACCCAGCGTCTCTCAGAGCGTTCACAGTCAGCCCACTGACACCCCTATCAGACCACAGCAAAATCACAGTCTACTTGAACAGAGCATTACTCAATCATGAGGCATCAAAGCCAAAGGAACAGAATCATTTTAAGAAATGCTATAGAGGGAAGGAAAGCAGTGTGGAAACCTACCAAAAAACAATTAGGCAACAACAAATTCAATCCCTTTTAGATAACTTCCTGGATAAAACATTTCACTGTAACAGTGAAGGTGTAAACTTGGCAGTAGAATGCCTAAATAGTATATTTGATCTTTCAGCTTCCCTATCAAATCAAAAATGTCAAGCAGACAACCTAAGAAAATTTAAAAAAATGACAAATGGTTTGATGAAGAATGCAAAAACCTAAGAAAGAAATTGAGTAACCTGTCCAACCAAAAACATAGAGACCTAAAAAACCTGAGTCTCCGCCTTCGCTATGGTGAATCACTAAAGCAATACAGAAATACACTACGGAAAAAGAAGGAACAGCACGTCAGAAATTAACTCAATGTAATTGAAGAATCCATAGAATCTAACCACTTTTGGGAAAATTGGAACACACTAAACAAACTTAAGCACCCGTTCCCTTTAAAAGGCCTGTCTGCCTTTTCCCTCCTCCCCAGCCTGCAGTAGCAGAATCAAAGCATTGGGCATTTATTTACTCATTAGCATTAGCATGTAGCCTCTACAATGCTAACGGCCTGGCCCCTGCTGTTAGCCTCTGGAATCACCACAGGCACTTCCAACCCACACTGCCACAGTCTGCCAGGGGTGAAAAACAACTATGAGGAAATGTAAAACAGAGAGAAGAATAAGAGTGGAGGAGAAAGCACACATTTAGGAAATGTACAAAAATGGTACAACATGATATTGATCATTTTCAATAATTACTATTACGGTCCACACACACACGCACACGCACACACACACACACACACACACACACACACACACACACACACACACACACACACACACACACACACACACACACACACACACACACACACACACACACACACACACAGCTGTACAGAATCTAAAGCAACGTAATGGGAACAGGCTGAGCTGAACCCAAAGCCAGTCTCCCTCACACACACACACACACACACACACACACACACACACACACACACACACACACACACACACACACACACACACACACACACACACACACACACACACACACACACACACACACACACACACACACACACACACGCAACACACACTCAGAATGAAATGGTTACTGAACGGGCTTTGAACCTACTGACACAACTGGCCTTTAAAACTGGGATTTATTTTCCTTGGTGAAGCACAAATACATTAATTTTGACAATGAGTGGAAATGCGGTCCTTCATTGCTTATTTTCTTTTCATTCACGTACACTCCTCATGGAGAACGACATGTTCTCCAAGAATCTCTCAGGAGCAGAGCAAGCAGTATGTACTCCGAACAGACAGTTAGCCTGCCAATACCTGACCGAACCGTGGCCCTTTATAGGTTTTCCAGTCGTAACTGTTTTTAAAAATAAATGTTTAGAAAAGGAGAGGACAGGAGGAGACTAGAGGAGAGGAGACGAGAGGAGAGGAGACGAGAGGAGAGGAGACGAGAGGAGAGGAGACGAGAGGAGAGGAGACGAGAGGAGAGGAGACGAGAGGAGAGGAGACGAGAGGAGAGGAGACGAGAGGAGAGGAGACGAGAGGAGAGGAGACGAGAGGAGAGGAGACGAGAGGAGAGGAGACGAGAGGAGAGGAGACGAGAGGAGAGGAGACGAGAGGAGAGGAGACGAGAGGAGAGGAGACGAGAGGAGAGACTGCAGCTCTCTGTCACACGCATCCAACGATGGAGTCGTGATTAAATTGAGTAGTTATGACTGCATTTGAAATGCCATAAATATAATTGTTGTATTTCTTGCACATTTTGATCAAACACCCACTCACACAATCAGACACATTGATCCAATTACAATACTTGTCATTAATTAATAAATTATGAATAAATGAACGTTTGGTCTTCCTGTTCTGTAGTTGGGGAACTTGTCAGATGTAGAGGTTGACAGCATTGAAACTGTGATCTCAACGCTACAGGGATGAATTCACATCCAGATAAAGATCTAATCATACTGAATATCAAGTGTGATTGTACCACGTGTAAAGTCTTATCATTGTGATGTTCTATGGGCCATGTTCAATCAGAATCTGCAACCAGCGGTAGAGTTTGACTGAATTTGAGTCCTGTTCTAGGAAAGTAAGCTCCTACCTCTGGTTCCACTGGTGTGCTACTATGGCTACCTGGTCCCTGAGACATACACCAATAGGATAAACAATAGTTTCTCCTCTGTTGTCATCCAGAGTTAATCAGATTGTATTCCTCCAGTACAGAACAGCTGTGTGGTCTGATTGGGTTAATGACAGTGTGATGTGGGAATGTCTGTTAAACATACATCACTCTGCATTCACACAGCCAACAATAACCCTACTACTAAACACTGTGACATGTATTGATGGGATTTTAACAGCCTGTTAAATGGTTGTGGTAGATGGACAGCTGGAAATGGAGGCATACAGAATGAAGCTCTCTCTCTCCTCTGAGGGTCACTCTGGTAGCTCCTCACTGATCATATGTGTGACTTCTCCTCCCTCTAGCCAACCAGAAAGACAGAGAGAGAAAGAAAGAAAGACAGTAGGGGAGAGAGCGAGTAGGGGGTAGAGAGAGTGTAGGGAGAGAGAGAGGAGGGGGAGAGAGAGAGAGCCGAGAGAGAGAGAGTAGGGGGAGAGAGAGAGTAGGGGAAAGAGAGAGAGTAGGGGAAAGAGAGAGAGTAGGGGGAGAGAGAGATTGGAGTCACCTGGGCTCAGGGTATTTAAACGGCTTCACTAATCACTTCTCTCTCTCTCTCTCTCTCTCTCTCTCTCTCTCTCTCTCTCTCTCTGCTCCACCAGGTATGATCCTGTTTTGTTTGTTCCTTTGTAGTTTTGCATAGTTTTCACTCAGTCATTCACACACACAGATTCACACATCCATGCACTTTACATACACCTTACATTATGATACTTTCACACCTCATTCCCTTTTCTTTGTTTAAAGTTAATAGTGTTGGTTTACAATAAAGAACCTTTTTGATTGGCCTATACCTGTTGTTTACGTCCCCTCATTTTTGCCACAGGCTATGAGCCAGCCTGTGACAGTATCCTCAATGAAGGGGCGGCAGGGTAGCCTAGTGGTTAGAGCGTTTGATTAGTAACCCACTGTTCCTAGGCTGTCATTGAAAATAAGAATTTGTTCTTAACTGACTTGCCTAGTAAAATAAAGGTAAAAAATGAAATTATAAAATATACAGATCACAAATTCCAACTGGCTTAAACTCTTTAACATCATGCTTAGTTCTGGAATCTTCCCCAATATTTGGAATGAGGATGATGTTAAAGATGTTAAATGATGATGATGTTAAAGATTTTAAGTACAGCCAGTTGGAATTTGTGGTCTGTATATTTTATAATTTCCTTCTTTTTTTTTTAACCTTTATTTTACTAGGCAAGTCAGTTAAGAATTTATGAATTTAATAAATTCCAGTTGGAATTTATGTATCAACAGCAACCTTTGGAAAATCCTCTGCATTATCCTTAACAGCAGAGTCGTACATTTCCTCAGTGAAAACAATGTTCTAAGCAAATGTCAAATTGTCTTTTTACCAAATTACCGTACGACAGACCACGTATTCACCCTGCATACCCTAATTGACAATCAAACAAACCAAAGTCTTCTCGTGCTTTGTTGATTTAAAAAATCCTTTGACTCAATTTGGCATGAGGGTCTGCATACAAATTGATGGAAAGTGGTGTTGGGAGAAACATACGACATTATAAAGTCCATGTACGCAAACAACAAGCGTGCGGATAAAATTGGCAAAAACACACACATTTCTTCCCACAGGGCCGTGGGGTGAGACAGGGATGCAGCTTAAGCCCTACCCTCTTCAACATATATATCAACAAATTGACGAGGGCACTAGAAAATTCTGCAGCCCCCGGCAACACCCTACTAGAATCTGAAGTCAAAAGTCTACTGTTTGCTGATGATCTGGTGCTTCTGTCCCCAACCAAGGAGGGCCTACAGCAGCACCTAGATCTACTGTACATATTCTGTCAGACCTGGGCCCTGACAGTAAATCTCAAAAAGACAAAAATAAGGGTGTTCCAAAAAAGATCCAGTTGCCAGGACCATAATTCCAAATTCCATCTAGACACCGTTGCCCTCTGGCACACAAAAAAACTATACATACCTCGGCCTAAACATCAGCTCCACAGGTAACTTCCACAAAGCTGTGAACGAGCATCAAAAGGAACATAAAATTCGAAATATACCAATTAGGATCTGGCTAAAAATACTTGAATCAGATAGAATAGAATACATTGCCCTTTATGGTTGTGAGGTCTGGGGTCCGTTCACAATCCAAGAAATCACAAAATGGAAAAAACACCAAATTGAGACTCTGCATGTAGAATTCTACAAAAATATAATCTGTGTACAAAGTAAAACACCAAATAATGCATGCAGAGCAGAATTAGGGCGATACTCGCTAATCATCCAAATCCAGAAAAGATCTGTTCAATTCTACAACCACCTAGAAGAAAGCAATTCCCAAACCTTCCATAACAAAGCCATCACCTACAGAGAGATGAACCTGGAGAAGAGTCCCCTAAGCAAGCTGGTCCTGGGGCTCTGTTCACAAACACAAACAGACCCCACAGAGCCCCAGGATAGCAACACAATTAGACCCAAACAAATCATGAGAAAACAAAAAGATAATTACTTGACACATTGGAAAAAATTATCAAAAAAAGAGAGCCAACTAGAATTCTATTTGTCCCTAAACAGAGTACACAGTGGCAGAATGCCTGACCACTGTGACTGACCCAAACTTAAGGAAAGCTTTGACTATATACAGACTCAGTGAGCATAGCCTTGCTATTGAGAAAGGCCACCGTAGGCAAACCTGGCTCTCAAGAGAAGACAGGCTATGTGCACGCTGCCCACAAAATGAGGTGGAAACTGAGCTGCACTTCCTAACCTCCTACCAAATGTATGACCGTATTAGAGACACATATTTCCCCCAGGTTAAACAGATCCACAAAGAACTCTAAAACAAACCCAATTTTGATAAACTCCCATATCTACTGGGTGAAATACCACAGTGTGCCATCACAGCAGCAATATTTGTAACCTGTTGCTACAAGAAAAGGACAAACAGTGAAGAACAAACATCATTGTAAATACAACCCATATTTATGTTTATGTATTTTCCCTTTAGTACATTAACTATTTGCACATCATTACAACACTGTATATAGACATCATTTGAAATGTCTTTATTTTTTTGCAACTTCTGTGAGTGTAATGTTGACTGTTCATTTGATTGTTTATTTCACTTTTGTTTATTACCTATTTCCCTTGCTTTCGCAATGTTAATATTTGTTTCCCATGCCAATAAAGTCCTTAAATTGAAATTGAATTGAATTGGGTAGGGGGAGAGAGAGAATAGGGCGAGAGAGAGAATAGGGCGAGAGAGAGAATAGGGGGAGAGAGACAGAGAGAGAGTAGGGGGTAGAGAGAGAGTAGGGGGAGAGAGAGAATAGGGGGAGAGAGACAGAGAGAGAGACAGAGAGAGAGTTGGGGGTAGAGAGAGAGTAGGGGGAGAGAGAGCGAAAGGGGGAGTGAGAGAGGAGAGTGCTGATCTGTCAGAACACAACCCTTGTCCCTCCTTCACCCCTCCTTCATCCATCGCTCCACATTCCAGAGTAATCGAGCAGATGATTAGTCTAATAATCAGCAACACAATACCAGCTGTCTGAACCTCAACCTGCATAAATACAGACAGCGAGCCAGGCTCAGGCTCATAGGGCTCTGCCTGCACTGGTATCACACTACCCTGGTTGAGTCCTGGAGGGGGAGGCTCTAGTCTAGGAGTACCCTATTACAACCATGATTTAGGTCCATATGGCAGTCATAACCGAAGCTCTATACCCCAAATCACCCCACCCTCTCCCTCTCATCCATACAGATCCTCTCTCCTCTAGTCATTGGAGCTAATTGTTTGTCCTCATGCCAGGCAGCAGAGTGGTTGTGAGGGGGTGTTATGCTGGTATTAAGTGTGTGTTTGGGTATTAGGGGTGGTGTAAGGGGTGTGGTTGGTACTTGGTAAGGGCAGTACTTTCTCTGTCAACAGTCTCTAGTGAAGCATGCTGGAACCGGTAGAGATCACATGTCCCCTGATTAGTGTAATTGGTCGTTTTTCATGTTTAAAGTGTCACCTTATCCCTCATTAATGAGCGTTATGAACACACACAGTTTGGAATACACAGGCAGCTGTTATTAAAAGTCATCAACAAGCTCAGGTAAAAGAGAGTATTTAACTGATGTTGACTTTCTCTCAAATTTCTCTGAGCATATTATCACCTCACCCAGCCTGCTTGACAAATTAATTCATGTGGTCAGACTAATCACACAGTTGAGTGACATCTGACATATGGCTTTACAAATCTCAACCACTGACACTGACACTGTTCACTGTTCAAGTGTTTCAACGAGTGTTTAACTCTGCATTTCCTCACCGCAGTGGAATCTGCCCTCAGATAGATGTAGCACTTCAATATGTTTGATTATGTCCAATAAGAAGTGGTGGTATCTCTCTTTCCACCGCAGGCTTGGTGTTTACAGTACACTAGCCATGGCGTGTGACACAGACTGAGGAATAGTTGCAGGGAGCTGTGAAATGACTGTAGCATGCATGTGGTCTGTTGGAACTAGCAGCTGACAGACACTGATGTTAAATCAAAGTGAAATACACAGTGAGACTTCAGGCTCAGATCTACAGTGATGAGTGTTTATGGTCTGTAGTAAGACTATCTTCTAACACATGGCTAGGCTAGACCTACTCTACTCCACCTGACCACCCACTGTAGTTGGAGAACAAATACACTGTAAGAGAAAATCCTGTACATTTACAGCAGGGATGCTGTAATATGTTTTTACAGTATTGTGTGTAGGGCTGTAATGCAACAAAAGGGGGAAAAAGTCAAGGGGTCTCAATACTTTCTGAATGCACAGTATTTACTAAAACAGTGTATCATTTGACAGCACGAGATTGGTGCCTGAAACTGATCAGGCATAAGCTATTACTGAAAAGAAATACCTTCTAATTACAACCTCCTAATTACAATTAATAACAGATTTTTTCAGCATTGTATCAATAATGCTGTGCAATCTACAGAAAAGTCTTACAATGTACCTCTAACATTCTCTCTCTCTCTCTCTCTCTCTCTCTCTCTCTCTCTCTCTCTCTCTCTCTCTCTCTCTCTCTCTCTCTCTCTCTCTCTCTCTCTCTCTCTCTCTCTCTCTCTCTCTCTCTCTCTCTCTCTCTCTCGGGGTGGGGTTAGGGGTATGACTGGGGTGTTGTAGCCAATGCAGAGCTGTATGTGGAGGAGGATAAAGAGTACAAATTGGGATATTGGGACCCAAGAGACAACTAATAGGAGCAGGGGATAGAGCATAAGAGGGATAAATGATAGAGGGATGAGGTAAAATATAGAGGGATGAGATAAATGATAGAGGGATGAGGTAAATGATAGAGGGATGAGGTAAAGGATAGAGGGATGAGGTAAATGATGGAGGGATGAGGTAAACGATAGAGGGATGAGGTAAATGATAGAGGGATGAGGTAAAGGATAAGAATTTGTATGTCTTATAAAATTGAGAGGGACAAAATGGATGGGCTCATGTCAATGGTTCATATGGAGAGACTGACCGGGAACGTACCTGCTTCTTGGAACACACACACCTGCTGCTTAGGGGTAGTATGTTAGGGGTAGAAGGTTTGTGACCGGCTTAGACATTTATTCATCATTATTTAAAATCATCAACAATAAGCACAACATCCTCTGACCAATGGGGATGCGCCAGGTAATTGCTTTGAGTGAAGTGTAACTTGACCGGTTCAGGGAGGGGTGAACGAGACTAAACCATGAGGAGGACCATCATCACTACCAGGCCTGGCCAGCTGAGACCCTGTTACCCTTCTCTGTAGGACAGTAACAATCTGTTATTAGCCCCAAAACCTACAGAGTGAGCATACTGAAATGATGAATAAATCACTAGACCTGTAGACAGAGACTTGTTGTCAACGGACCAAAATATTGAACATTTTTTGAATACTTTATACATAAAATTAAAGACCTACAGGTACCAGCAAAAATAAAGTAAGCACCAACATAAAGTGTCTTAATAGGGTGTTGGGCTGCATGGATCACTTCCTCATTCCCTGGGGAAGTTGGTGATGACATAGCTCCCAGCAGCCTAGAGGTGCTATTCATCCAAATCCAAAAAGTCTGGTGGTATTCACAACATATTTTCCATTCAGTGCATATGGCAGGGAATCTTTGAGTATATCCCTGTGAAAATGTATTGTTGTATAGAACTGTTTATGATTTCCATTCCAGAAGAAAGAGAGAGTTGTCTGTATCATGTTGAGAGTAGTTCATTCACAAAACCCTAGTAAAACAGTTCTGTCTTTAAACTCTTTCCTAGAGCCAAAGCCAACAGCCCAGTAACAGTAACATAGCTGGATAACCACCCAGCAGTAACATAGCTAGCATACCTCTGCTCTGTAATAGCAGACTAGTGGGCAGACAACACCTGTTTCTCTGACTCAATCTCTGGCAGAGGACTGCTCTGTCCCACTACTCTACTGTTCCACAATTCAGCCCCATCCTGGACAGGTTATCAAAGGCTATTCTGTATGTGGAATCACAGTTGTATGTAATACTGTTTGTGTGTAAAATGTGTGTGTATGTGTTCCTCTTCCCATCCCACTGCCCTGCTGGTCTCTGACAGACCCTACTGTGGAGAATCCCCCTAAATACACACACCCCTCCCTTCACACACAAAGCCATTGTTAGTTAACTGAGTTAGAACAGTGCTGGGGGTTCATATAGGAAGTGATCTGTCACAATCCTGTCACGTTTCCAATCAGACTGTACTCCTAACTACAGCCTGGCGTATTATGTATTAATAATCTATTTAATCATGTATTATTCCTCATTAATTATTATACTGCCGGTTTGAACATTTAGCAGGTCGTACATGGACCAAACTAGTACTGAAAGCCAGAGAGTTTCTCCACATCTGTACTGCACAGGGCAGATGGTAGGATATGTTTGCTGGAGTACATAACTGTATCTTATGAAGGTGTGTATGTGTTTCTGTAGAGAGTGTTCGTAGCTTCTGTAGCTGTTTGAATTCCTTCAGGAAGAACCCTGCAAACAGTAATAAGTCACTAAGTCTTCAGGACATTGTGTCATGGTCCCCTGTAGGTTTAGTCTAGTTCCTGGTTGGTGCCCATGATGTCCCCGAGGTCATTTTTAGGACATTCTTGGGATGTGTCATGGTTCCCTGGTTGTTTTGTACAGTTACCGGTTTGTCTTGAGGATGTCCCTGAGGAAGTTTTTAGGACTTTCTTGGGATGTCCACGGGACAAACTGGCAACTAGACAAAACCTGAAATGAAATGTGATTTAAAAGTACTTGCTGCTACTGTTCCGTGCTGACCATACCATATATACCACAGGCCTATAATGACTTACCACAGGCAGCGAACCCTGTCCGCAACCTATGTGTGTTTGTGTGTTTGTGTGTGTGTGTCGGCTAGCCGTGGTATCATACACTTCCCACACTGTGATCAGGCCAGCGGAGAGTGTAATCTCTCTGAGGAGAGAGAGGGATGAGAAAGGAAAGATAAAGGGATAACATCCTTTTTCCCTCTCATCCCTCTCTCTCCTCTGAGTTCTTCTCAGGCCTGACAGAATGACAAGTGTATAACTGTAGCCTTAAAGAGGAAATCACACTAATTGGCAGCTAATTCCTTACTCCCCTGAGCTAGTCTTTGTCCTGCTGTCCAGTCCTGCTCCCTACAGCCCAGGGAAGTCCCTCTGAGAGCCCCAGCAGGGCAGCTTGTCTAGGCCGGGTTCTCTGAGGCCTACCCACTGGGGCCTGTCACTGAAGCCTGGACCTGGAGTTTGGAGCCCCCCCTCACAGCAGGCACCCTGCTGGGCACATCTCTGCCAGAGCGACAGGAGAGCCGGCCCCGAATCAGCCAGCCCGGCCCCCCTTGTCACATAACCTTTCACTCTATTCACACACACTCTACAAATATATAAATTCACACACTCATATTATCGCTGAACACACATGCACACTCTGTAAAAATGACCCTAAACACATACTACAAATACACAAGATCTCTATAAAAGTAAATACAGCAACAAACTCTACAGACATACACACACTCTCTCCAGCTACTGTACTTCCACTCTGCAGGTGATTGACGGGTGTTTGCAGGGCTGCTGTCAGGAAGACATGTGACATATGTGAGTCCCGCCCCCCTGTCATGTCCGACTACCCATGAGGCCTTTGTGCTGCTGGCGCAGGTGGCAGGAGACGCCAGGACCCCGCCACAGAGAGACAGGAAGGGCTAGAATAACACACACACACACACATCAGTTGTCAACCTCCCCCCTCAGGTGTCCATGGCTGGGGCTATACTCCGGGAACGCCTGCCTCCTCTAGATGTCTCTATCCTGCCTCTCAGCACCCACAGGGAGAAAGACAGAGAAAGAGGGAGAGACCTCCAGTAGATGACAGAAAGTGGGGGAAAGAGAGGAATCTGGAGAGACAGAATGGGGCAAGAATAGTGGTTGAATGGGAGGAAGTGGTGTGTATTCTTTGTGAGGGGGCAGTGTGTGAGTGGAATGTGTGTGTGATAAAGGGCCTTGGCAGCTCTCCTCTGCTTGCCTACTGCTACAATGGTATCATTGACAGGCAGGAGAACGGGCTATTGAGGGATGCGGGTAGTGACACCACACAGTGTTGTGAATGTTTGGCATAGCTGGCATTGCATTCCCTCTCGTGCCCTCCACAGGGCTCCAGGCTTATCATACATTCTTCTCCACTTTCTCTGCCCCCTCAGCCTTTGTCTCGCTCTCTCTCTGTGTGTGTGTGTGTGTGTGTGTGTGTGTGTGTGTGTGTGTGTGTGTGTGTGTGTGTGTGTGTGTGTGTGTGTGTGTGTGTGTGTGTGTGTGTGTGTGTGTGTGTGTGTGTGTGTGTGTGTAGACATGGACATGACAAAATAACATAACATAACCAGTGGAAGACAAAACATAGCGGGAATTCAAGCAAGCATAACACAAGTATAACGTCTCTCTGAGCTCTGAGGGTCATTTCTGAGATGATAGTATTAAATGCCTGCATGATAGATGATAGTATAACATGCCTGTATGATAGATGATAGTATAACATGCCTGTATGATAGATGATAGTATAACATGCCTGTATGAGAAACTAATAAGTGGAACCTGAGTCCATCTGAGCAGAACATCAATAGAAGACCTGATTGAAAATCCAGAATCATTTAAAATCCTGGTCTTTCCTAAATGATGCATTGTCATGCTGTGTCCTACTGAAGGAGACTTGACCCTGCTTGTACAGAGACAGGTTCTGTTACCGAAGCGTTCTGAAGAGAGAGAGTTATAGTGTATTGTGTAGAGAGAAAATATGAAGCTAGCAGAGCTGTTATTGTGGGCAACTGATCCAGTCCAGGGGACAGGAAGAGATTTGGACTGGATCTGTGTCCTGCTCCTCCTACTTTCCCTCACCCTTTACACCCACTCAGCCTTCCTCACCATCTTACAAAAAACTACAGATTTTATAAAGAGAAGACAAACATTCCTGCCCCCAACCCCCAGCTCCCCCTTCTCCCCCCATCTTCTCTTCTCTCATGCAAAGTTTCACATTTTATTAGTCGTATGTACAGGATAGGATACACATGGTATACATCGTCCAATAAGAAGCTTACCTGCAGGATCCTTCTCGACAACGCAACAACAATAAGAAATAATAAAAGATAAGAACACAAGCATAAAGTAAATGGCTCAGTAGAATGGAATAAACAATTTAGCATCAGTATAATACAGGAAGGCACAGTTTATAGTCCAACATACAGCACACATGTGTTGGGGGGGAATGGGGGGCACGTTTTTTAAGAGTCTGGTACCTGCAGATGTGATGCGTGTGTAACGTGAATGTGTGTGCATGTGTGGATGAGTGTATATCTGTGTGGGTGTATGCGTGAGTGTATGTGTGCTAAGGTGCGGCGAGTGAGTGCAGGTGGTCAGTCCAGTTCAAGTGTACAGCAGTCTTATGGTTGTAGATAGAAATAGTCTCTGAGCCTTTTGGTATCAGACCTCATCCTCCGATACTGTCTGCCCCACGGTAAGAGCAGCCTGATGATGCTGTGGGCCTTCCTCAGGCACCGTTTCGAGTAGATGTCCTGGATGGGGGGGGGACACACGTGAAAGGTTGTTAACGTTGAGGGAAAGGTTGTTGTCCTGGCACCACAATGCTAGTTCCCTTACCTCCTCCCTATAGGCTGACTCGTCAATGTTGGTTATCTGGCCAACAACCATAGTGTTGATGATGGAGTTGATGTCGTGCAAAGCCACACAGTCGTGGGTCAACAAGGAGTACAGCAGAGGGCTGAGGACACACCCCTGGTGGGGCCCTTTGTGAAGAGTCATTGTGGAGGAGGTGTTGTTTCCAATCCTCACAGCCTGTGGTCTGCCCGTCATGAAGTCCAGGATCCAGTTGCAGAGGGTGGTGTCCAGACCCATGGTTCTGAGCTTGGTGTCGAGCTTGGAGAGAACAATAGTTTTGAGCGGTAGGCAAATTGGAGTGGGCCCAGTGTGCCTGGCATGCTGGCCTTGATGTGGGCCATGACCAGCCTCTCCAAGTACTTCATGATGACTACCTTGAGTGCGACGGGGCACTCGTCATTTGGCCATGTCACCTTTTTTTTCTTGGGCACTAGTACGATGGTGGTCTTCTTAAAGCAGGTCGGGACCGGTGATTTTAATGCAGGAAAACTGGATTCTGTCTTGCCTAATTTCGACCAGCATGTCACCTGTGCAACTAGATCATCTTTACTCCACACACAGAGAAACATACAAAGCTCTCCCTCACCCTCCTGCTTACAAGCAAAAACTCAATCAATCAGTGATGCACTCAATACGGAAGAGGTCAAATTAAATGGATGGTAAGCTACAGGACTGTTTTGCTAGAATGGAATATGTTTGAATATTTATTTGAAGTCCATTGAGGAGTATACCACATCAGTCACCAACTGGCATCAGAAGCCATGGATTACAGGCATCGTCAACACTGAGCTGAAAGGTACAGCTGTCGCTTTCAAGGAGCAGGACACTAATCTGGATTCTTAGAAGAAATCACACTACACCCTCCGACGAACCATCAAACAGGCAAAGCGTCAATACAGGGCTAAGATCGAATCTTACAACACCGGCTCTGATGCTTGTCGGATGCGGCAGGGCTTGCAAACTATCACGGATTACAAAGGGAAACCTAGCCGCGAGCTGCCCAGTGACGCGAGCCTACCAGATGAGCTTAATGCCTTCTATGCTCGCTTCGAGGCAAGCAACACTGAACCATGCATGAGAGCACCAGCTGTGTGATCACGCTGTCCATAACCGATGTGAGTAAGACCTTTAAACAGGTTAACATTCACAAGGCACTAGGGCCAGACAGATTACCAGGACATGTACTCTGAACATGCGCTGACCAGCTGGCAAGTGTCTTCACTGACATTTTCAACCTTTCTCTGACCCAGTCTGGAATACCTACATGTTTCAAGCAGACCACCATAGCCCCTGTGCACAAGGATGCAAAGGTAACTTCTCTAAATGACTATCGCCTTGTATCACTCTCATCTGTAGCCATTAAATTCTTTGAAAGGGACCCTCGGATTAAACACCTCCCTCTGTAACTGGATCCTGGATTTACTGATGGGCTGCACCCAGGTGGTGAGCGTAGGCAATAACACATCCGCCACCCTCAACATGGGGGCCCCTCAGGGGTGCGTGCTTAGCCCCCTCCTGAACTCTGTTCACCCACGACTGTTTGGCAGCACACGACTCCAACACCATCATTAAGTTTTCCGATGACGAGACCGTGGTAGGCCTGATCACCAACAATGATGAGACAGCCTACAGGTAGTAAAGTTGAGCACGGCCCCAACGGGACTGTAGTGGAGCGGGTCAAGAGCTTCAAGTTGCTCGGTGTCCAAATCACTAAGGTTCAAACACACCTTGGCCCTCAGATCTTCAAAGAATTATACAGCTGCACCCAAGGGCATCGTTAGGGTGGGGAAAACATGAATGATTTATGCCCCTAAATATTTTGAGAATTATTTGTTTATCATTTCAAAAACGCTAGATAAAAAAATCTGTGGTGAAAATTAAAATGTATAACCATAATCAGATCAGGCATCTCTACCTGACCATCCTGTTTGTACACCCCCCATAATGTGCATGGTTTGGTCCATTCTCCAGAAGGAGACAGTTGCTCCGGCATGTAGCCTAAGCATTCATGAGAGATAATCACTATGCCCCCCCAAAAAACGAAATTGGGTTTACAGAAAAGGAAAGAAAGGAAACAGAGACAGATACAGCAAAATTCAGGAAAACAATGACTCAATACGTTTTTTTCCCAGAAAAAAAACGAGGAGGATTTGAGTGGTAAGTCAGTGCAGACGGCCTGCCAAACTGAGTAGCCTAGCTAGCCAATATAGCTAGCTTGATAGCTTGCTAGCTACAGGTAGCTGCCTACCGTGGACCCACTTGGCTCGGTCAGAGCAGTAATTATTAACATGATGATGATGAGCTACCATTACCAGCTATGGCTAGCTAATTAGCTATTAGTTAGATATTATAACTGTATTCCTAAATATTTCCGTGATATTTTTTAGCTAGCTAGACTAAAGTAAAAACCTAACATGTAGCCTACTGTAGATACTACTACTGCTGCTGTAGACTACTGCTGTAGACAAACAGCAGACCTTGGAGGTGAGGTAGTTGTTTTGTAGCAGCAGCATAACTAGACCTTTTTAAAAAAATTGTAAGGTTAGGCACATGATGACTTAGACACACTTAAATACGTATTCTATTTGATATGTATACTGTTAAAATGTTTTTATTTCAGTCGTAGATTTTTAGTATTAGTATTTTTAGTACCTTTGTAGGAGCGAACATTAAACCTAAAATGCCCTTTGTTTACTCACTTCCTAATGCCTAGAGAGCCCCAGGTAGGCAGAATCTCAGCAGAAAGCTGTCAGACAGACTCTGATGCAGAGGAGATAAAGAGTAGCAGCACCAGATTTTTAACTTGGCAAGTCAGTTTAGAACAAATTCTTATTTTTAGTGGGTTAACTGTGTTGTTCAAGGGAAGAACTACAGATTTTTACCTTGTCAGCTCAGGGATTTGATCTTGCAACCTTTCGGTTACTAGTCCAATGCTCTAACCACTAGGCTACCTGCCGCCCCAGTGAAGGAGTGACAGAAGAGATTTAACAAGCAAGTAATAAGGGAGAGGAAGAGTATGGACAGATTCGAAGTGAGGAAGATGAGCTTTTAGATGATCCAGCACTGTGGCCAGAGAAAGTACAAGACCATAAAAGAGAAGCTATTGTGCTATAAGTTCAAGCACACATACTGCAAAAGAATCCACTGGCCACATACTCACCTTGTGCCTCTCATACTCTTAATCTTGTGGGTGTACATGCAGCTCAGTCGTGCCCAGAAGAATCAACTTATTTTGGCTGTGTAAATGGTCTTTCCAATCTGTTGAGTGCCAGCCCAGAGTGATGGGCCATTCTCAAGGAAAATACTGGCTGCTGTCTTAACTGCCTTTTACCCCCTTTTTCTCCCCAATTTCATGGTAACCAACTGTTAGTAGCTATTATCTTGTCTCATCGCTACAACTCCCGTACGGCTCGGGAGAGACGAAGGTCGAAAACCATGCATCCTCCGAAACACAACCAAGCCGCACTGCTTCTTAACACAGTGCGCCTCCAACCCAGAAGCCAGCCGCACCAATGTGTCAGAGGAAACACCGTGCAACCTTGTTTAACCCGCACTGTGCCCGGCCCGCCACAGGAGTCGCTGGTGCGTGATGAGACAAGGATATCCCTACCGGAGGCCTCAGACAGGAAATAATTATCTGGCTCACATTGAGGCGCTACAGGAAGAAATACAGGTTCTGCGTCATCAATGGGACGCTCTTCTGGCAGAATCCTCCATGGTGGCAAATGAAATGGGTGGAACTACTCAGTTTCACAGTGAACAGAGGAGCTGTCAGAAAAATAAAATGTTTCCCTGATGAGACTGAAGATGACGTAGTAAATTAACAGAAGTCAGACACTGGATTTCACAACACAGTGTTTTATGTGGCTCTGGATAGTATAATCAGTCATTTGGACATGCGCTTCCACACGATTGCAGCTATATGCAAAGAGTTTTCACCAATACTTACATTTAGGAAAATGACTGAAAACCATATTCATGAATCTTGCCACAAATTGAGAAACAAGTACTCCAAAGATCTCACAGATGGATTTGAAAATGAAGTGCGACATCTAAAAACGATATATGGTGCCCCTTTTTCAGATGGTCTTTCTCCTGTAGAGCTCCTAAATGCCATCCACAAGGTGCAGCTACAGAGCATTTTTGGAGAGGTGTGCACTGCACAGCAAATCTTCTGTACAATACCTGTAACAGTTGCTGGAGGTGAACGTGCCTTCAGTAAGCTGAAACTTATAAAGAACTATCTAAGATCTACAATGTGCCAAGACAGGTTGATCAGCTAGCTAAAACCAGTTAGCTAGAAAACATTAATTTAGAGACATTCTTTAAAAAAACTTTAACTAGGCAAGTGAGTTAAGAATACATTCTTATTTACAATGACAACCTACCAGGGAACAGTGGGTTAACTGCCTTGTTGAGGGGTAGAACAACAGAGTTTTACCTTGTCAGCTCCAGGATTTGATCCAGCAACCTTTTGGTTACTGGTTCAACACTCTAACCACTAGGCTACCTGCCGCCCCAATTGAGTTCGCTCCCAAGAAGGCTAGACGCTGGGCTCTTGGTGCAGTGTAACCTCTGAGTTTTGTTTACAGGGAACAAACACAAGAACAAATGCCTTAACCTGTTCTACCCAAGCCTGCCCAGGGACGGGCAAAATACTGTTTCAGAGTACGTTCTGCTATGGTTTATCTCCTGTACAATTTACTAAAGAATGCCCACATAATGTCTTGACACTACAGTTGCAGTTTCACAGATGCTTGTTCTCTGTAGGTACCACATTTATGCCTGCAGTACACATAGTTCAGGATTTTATTTTATTTTGGGTATGTTATTTAGACATATCTTTAGGAATTATAATAGGGCAGAAGATTGTTAGCCTTGTTTATAAGAATTGGTAATACATTATTTCATCTGAAACCTCGATTATTGGTAATTTCTTCATTAAAACTGACTACAATACCATAAATTTAAAAAGAAGTCACCAATTGTGTAGTTATTTTAAAAAAAGCATCATACAAATCTCATGACACAGACGGCTTTTGTTAACATTAGGATCCACAAATGTTTGCAATACTGTTAATATAGGCAAAGAACGAAGGTGGAAACTAGAATCGGCAAAATTATAGTAAGAAGCTTCTAGTTAGTATATTTAGTAACATATATTGTTCGGCACGATATTTTAACCTGACACATTCTGATTTCTATGTTAGGGGTCTGATAGTGTTTTTTTCATGGGGACCCAAAATTCTGGCAATGCTCCTGGCTGCACCACAGAAAGCATCTTGATTAGCTGAATCACCACTTGAGTGACCGCAAGGTGCTACAGATGGGAGTGTGTACAGCCCAGTACAGTGCCTTCAGAAAGTATTAATGACTTGTTCCACATCTTGTTGTGTTACAACCTGAATTCAAAATGGATTAAATATGATTTGTTTCTACACACAACAACACCCCATAATAACAAAGTGAAAATGTTTTGAAAAATTCAATACAGAAATATCGAATTCACATAAGTATTCACACCCCTGAGTCAATGCATCAAGTTTGAGTCTGTATTGTCTTTTTGCATCCCTAATGGGTTTGCGAAGCTCTTACCTGCTTGCCATGTATGCCTCACGCATCACCCACAAAGTCATTGGGGTTCGTTCTGCTGATATTGAATGCTGCAGCGCAGGCTCTCAGCATGGTACGGATTTTTCCGTTCATTCAGGGTTTTTGGTTGGGGTATGTCCGGCTTGTTATAGTGGGTACAACATCATCAACACATTTCCTAATGAAGCCTGTGACTGATATGGTGCCCACATGTGAGCCATCAGACACACAGAGCACATGCACGCACGCACATACACACACACACACACACACACACACACACACACACACACACACACACACACACACACACACACACACACACACACACACACACACACACACACACACACACACACACACACACACACACACACATACACACACACACACAGCTTTTGCTGTACCAGTTCAGTGCCAGGGTGTTGTAAGTCAGTGTTTGATCGCCTGGCGTTGCAGCTGTAACATGACTCTGCTGTTGTTTAGCGTGTGTGTGCACACGTGCGTGTCTGCGTGTGTGTGTGAGAGAAAGAGAGTGTGTGCTTGGTGCAGCTGTAAAGTAAGTCTGCTCATGTTCAGTATGTGTATATCTGCTAACGCTCTCTTTCTTTCACATGACACCTCACTACAAATATCTCAGACTGTGCTGTTCATAGTACGACTTGGTGATTAGTTTCAGACTGCTGCATTAAAGATCTGCCCTACAGCAAGTCATCAGTATCTCTGCATCTATTACATAGCCTTCATTGGCATACAAATATAACAGTGGTATTCACAGCAGACGCCTTAAACACACCAGATACTTCTAAATTGCTGTATTATGTCCTGAGCTCATACACACACACACACACACACCGCCCATTAAATCCTACGGTCTCCTGGGATGTTCCTGGAGCAGAATCAGAGCCTCTTCAACACCGCCCTGGGAATAACATTAACACAAGGAATTATCCATCAACCATTCCTGACACACCTGGGAATACTGTATAATGGGTGCTGTGTGTGTGTGTTGTCTGTTTCTGCACTGCTGAGTTTGCATTTGCAGTAACACATGAGACTGTGTATTATCTGTTTGGAGTGATAAAGCAGAGAGATGGAGGCGATGAGAGGAAAGTCCTGACACATTCTGCTCGAACTCCTGATAAGTGCACGTGGGATAATGAATGTAAACTCTGTAAAGGTGCACTGCAGGTCAACAGCACCAATTCAAAATTCACTCCCTTCATGCTCTGTGCCAAGCTACTGTAGAACATGAGTGGACCATGCACTTTCTGAATGTACTGTAGTCTGTGGAGTTTGGGCTCCAGGGAAGTTGCCTTCAGATTTAGGATCATCTTAGGCCTACCTCACACATTTCCCATCCTTAACCATTAGGAGGGAAAACTAAAGAACTGGCTTCAGATAAGTGTCTAGGGGTATTCTGGGGTTTGGCCCTGAGAACCCAGAGATTTAGTCCGGTTATTCCCAACCAGCCCCTGGCTTTCAGCCGACTCACATTCCACAACTTTTAGACTTCCAGACAACTCCAGATTTCCAGGGGAGACAGCATTGGAGCGCTCACATGACATTCCCAAAAAAGGCTGTTTGGCCCAAAACTACCCAGCATGCTCCACATGACTCAACCAGCCAGGAATTACAGTGAGAGACGCAGAGTGACCAGACCCCCCCCACACACACACACAGTCCTGCTCTCACACTCAGGGTCCTATGTTTGTGTCTGTGACAGTATTGGTCAGAGTATCCCAGTAGTGTATGAGTCTAATCTGCAGGCTTCTGACTAACGCCTGTTTATAACAACACTCTGTCTTCCCGGGCACTTCCCTGGCAGCTGCCATACACACTGGACTACTCATTAGCAGTGTCACATAGTTTCACATACACAGGAACACACACACACACGCCACATACTCGCACACACACACATATTACAGCTTTACACAGGCACACACAAAATCCGAGGAATGTTCTAGAAAACTAGAGCGGTTCTGTGTGTGTATGCCCTGTAGTGGGAGTAGAGGTCGGGAGCAGGAAGGGGCTTTGAACACACAGAGTGTGTAGTACTGTATGTAACCTAGTGAGTGTGTTAATGTATTTTCCTACTATAGAGTTTAAGCAGTCTATTTAACAGTAAAGACAGGTCGATCCCATTTCAGCAGTAGGACCAGCTGGGAAAAGGGAGTTTGACGCTAACTGAAAGTACTTTTTCAAGGATGGTTGGATACCTGTAATTTCTAGCCCTGACCAAGGTCTCATATAGGAGATTAGCAATGACTCAGCTGGGGTCAGAGATGAAACAAGCAGTACACAGCAGAGTACAATACAGTACGGCTCTCCGTGAGCTGCATGTGTCTATCATCCGGTCTCTGAGTTTAAGAGGACATTGGACAGTTTCTCTACGTACTACATTATATCCTAACCTTAACCATCAGGAGGGGAAATGCTAACTGACTTCAGAACAGCATCTAAGGGTTAGGTGCGTGAAAGAAAGGGTGAGAGAGAAAGGGTGAGAGTGAGAGGGATGGACAATGGACGATTCTCCTGAAGCCTCTCTCTCGCTCTTGCCGGCGGAAGAGAAAAACACTCCTCATTAATTCTCACTGACAACTTTGTGAAAACAATGAAATTCAATCATGGCCAATTACTGAGAACATGAGAGGAGTGAAGGGGAGAGCCAGACACAACAGACTTGTTTTTGGTAGGCCTGATAACCGTTGACGATGAGACAGCCTAAAGGGAGGAGGTCAGTGACCTGGCAATGTGCTGCCAGGACAACAACCTCTCCCTCAACAAGTAAAAGGAGCTGATTGAGGACTACAGGAAACGGAGGGCCGAGCACACCCCCATGCACATCGACGGGTCTGTAGTGGAGCGGGTAGAGAGTTTCAAGTTCCTTGGTGTCCACATCCCTCAGGAATGAACATGGTTCACACACACCAACACAGTCTTGAAGAGGGCACAACAACGAATCTTCCCCCTCAAGAAGCTGTAAAGATTTGGCATGGGCCCTCAGATCCTCAAAACGTTCTACAGCTGCACCATTGACAGCATGTTCACTGCAGTGGAGGCCGCTTAGGGAGGACGGCTCATAATAATGGCTGGAACGGAGTAAATGGATTGGCATAAAACGCATGGAATTTGATACCATTCCACCTATTCCGCTTCAGCCATTACCACAAGCCTGTCCTCCCCAATTAAGGTGCCACCAACCTCCTGTGGTTGGCTGGCTGTATCAATGTTTGCTATGGCATCTGCTTGGTATCCGACCGCAAGACGTAACAGAGGGTAGTGGGTGCGGCCCAGTACATCGCTGGGGCTGTGCTCCCTGCCATCCTGGACCTCTATACCAGGTGGTGTCAGAGGAAGGCCCTAAAAATGGTCAATGCCACCCAAGTCACACACTGTTCTCTCTGCTACAGCACGGCAAGTGGTACCAATGCACCAAGTCTGGAACCAACAGGACGCTGAACAGTTTCTACACCCATGCCATAAGACTGCTAAACACAGTAGTTAACCAACTAGTACCTGGATTATCTGCGTTGACTCTTTTTGCACAAACTCTTTTCACTCATCATATGTTGCTTCATTCACCTGACAGGTGTGGCATATCAAGAATTTGATTAAACAGCAGGATCATTACACACCTTGTGCTCGGGACAATAAAAGGCCACTCTAAAATGTGAAGTTTTGTCACACAACACAATGTCACAGATGTTTCAAGTTTTGAGGGAGCGTGCAATTGGCATGCTGACCGCAAGAATGTCCACCAGAACTGTTTCCAGAGAATTTCTCTTCCATAAGCTGCCTCCAATGTAATTTTAGAGAAATTGGCAGTACGTCCAAACTGCCTCACAACCGCTGCCCACGTGAAACCACGCTAGCCCAGGACCTCCACATCCGGCTTCTTCATCTGCGGGATCGTCTGAGCCCAAACACCCGGACAGCTGATGAAACTGTGGGTTTACACAACCAAATAATTGCACAAACTGTCAGAAACAGTCTCAGCAGGGTCTTGACCTCACTGCAGTTCAGCTTCTTTCCCGACTTCAGTGGGCAAATGCTCACCTTGGGTGGCCATTGGCACGCTAGAGAAGTGTTCTCTTCACGGATTAATCACAGTTTCAACTGTACCGGGCATATGGCACATAGCGTGTATTGCGTTGTGAGGGCGAGTGGTTTGCTGATGTAAACGTGGTGAACCGAGTGCCCCATGGTGGCAGTGGGGTTATGGTATGGGCAGGCATAAGCTACGGACAATGAACACAATTCTATTTTATCAATGTTAATTTGAATGTACAGAAATACCGTGACAAAACCCTGAGGCCCATTGTCATGCCTTTCATCGACCATCATCACCTCATGTTTCAGCATGATAATGCATGGCCCCATGTAGCAAGGATATGTACAGATGAAAATGACCCAGTTCTTCCATGGCCTGCATACTCAGCAGACATGTCACCCATTGACTATGTTTGGACAGCGTCTCCTGTGGCGGGCCGGGCGCAGTGCGCGCTAACCACCAAGGTTGCCAGGTGCATGGTGTTTCCTCCGACACATTGGTGCGGCTGGCTTCCGGGTTGGATGCGCGCTGTGTTAAGAAGCAGTGCGGCTAGGTTGGGTTGTGTATCGGAGGACGCATGACTTTCAACCTTCATCTCTCCCGAGCCCGTACGGGAGTTGTAGCGATGAGACAAGATAGTAGCTTCTACAACAATTGGATACCACAAAATTGGGGAGAAAAAGGGGTAAAAATTGTTAAAAAAACACACAAAAAAATAAATAATAATAATGTGAAATGTCAGTATAATAGTAGAGAGATGTCACGTTCGTCCTCTTCTTCTGACGAGGAGTAGCAAGGATCGGACCAAAGTGGTACGTGTTCATGACGATATTTATTCAACTCAGAACACTAAAACAAAAATAACAACGAGAGTGATAGGAAACAAAACAGTCCTGTCTGGTGACATACACAAAGACAGAAAACAATCACCCATGAAACACAATAGGAAACAGGCTCCCTAAATATGGTTCTCAATCAGGGACAGAGATTGACAGCTGCCTCTGATTGAGAACCATACCAGGCCAAACACAGGAATAGAAAATCATATCAAAACTAACATAGCCAACCCACCCAACTCACGCCCTGACCATACTAAAACAAAGACATAACAAAAGAACTGAGGTCAGAACGTGACAAGAGAATGATTTATTTCAGCTTTAATTTATTTAATCACATTCCCAGTGGGTCAGAAGTTTACATACACTCAATTAGTATTTGGTAGCATTGCCTTTAAATTGTTTAACTTGGGTAAAACGTTTGGGGTAGCTTTCCACAAGCTTCCCACAATAAGTTGGGTGAATTTTGGCCCCTTCCTCCTGACAGAGCTGGTGTAACTGAGTCAGGTTTGTAGGCCTCCTTGCTCACACACGCTTTTTCAGTTTCAGTTCTGCCCACAAATGTTCTATAGGATTGAGGTCAGGGCTTTGTGATGGCCACTCCAATACGTTGACTTTGTTGTCCTTCAGCCATTTTGTCACAACTTTGGAAGTATGCTTGGGGTCATTTTCCATTTGGAAGACCCATTTGGGACCAAGCTTTAACTTCCTGACTGATGTCTTGAGAAGTTGCTTCAATATATCCACGTAATTTTCCTTTCCTACATCATGATGCCATCTATTTTTTTAAGTGCACCAGTCCCTCCTGCTGCAAAGCACCCCCACAACCAGATGCTGCTACCCCCATGCTTCATGGTTGGGATGGTGTTCTTTGGCCTCCCCCTTTTTCCTCCAAACATAACGATGGTCATTATGGCCAAACTGTTCTATTTTTGTTTCATCAGACCAGAGGACATTTCTCCAAAAAGTGCGATCTTTGTCTCCATGTGGAGTTGCAAACCGTAGTCTGGATTTTTTTATGGGGGTTTTGGAGCAGTGGCTTCTTCCTTGCTGAGCGGCCTTTCAGGTTATGTCGAATAAGGACTCTTTTTACTGTGGATAAAGATACTTTTGTACCTGTTTCCTCCAGCATCTTCACAAGGTCCTTTGCTGTTACTCTGGGATTGATTTCCACTTTTCACAACAAAGTGCGTTCATCTCTAGGAGACAGAACGCATCTCCTTCCTGAGCGGCATGACAGCTGCGTGGTCCAATGTTGTTTACACTTGCATACAATTGTTTGTACAGATAAACATGGTACCTTCAGGTGTTTGGAAATTGCTTCCAAGGATGAACCAGACTTGTGGAGGTCTACAATTGTTTTTCTGAGTTCTTGCTGATTTATTTTGATTTTCCCATGATGTCAAGCAAAGAGACACTGAGTTTGAAGGTAGGTCTTGAAATACATCCACAGGTACACCTCCAATTGACTCAAATGATGTCAGTTAGACTATCAGAAGCTTCTAAAGCCATGACATCATTTTCTGGAATTTACCAAGCTATTTAAAGACAGTCAACTTAGTGTATGTAAACTTCTGACCCACTGGAATTGTGATACAGTGAATTATAAGTGAAATAATGTGTCTGTAAACAATTGTTGGAAAACTTACTTGTGTCATGCACAAAGTAGATGTCCTTACCAACTTGCCAAAACTATCGTTTGTTAACAAGAAATTTGTTGAGTGGTTGAAAAACTAGTTTTAATGACTCCAACCTAAGTGTATGTAAACTTCCGACTTCAACTGTACATATCCTACCACACTGGCTCTGACGCTCGTCGGATGTGGCAGTGCTTGAAAACTATTACGGACTAGAAATGGAAACCCAGACGAAAGCTGCCAGTGACGCGAGCGAGCATTCCAAACGAGCTAAATGCCTTTTATGCTCGCTTTAAGGCAAGCAACACTGCAGCGTGCACGAGAGCACCAGCTGTTCTGATGACAGTGTGATAACCCTCTCGGTAGCCGATGTGAGCAAGACCTTTAAACAGGTCAGCATTCACAAAGCTTCGGGGCCAGACTGATTACCAGGACGTGTACTCAGAGCATGCGCGGACCAACTAGCAATTGTCTTCACTGACAGTCTGTAATAACTACATGTTTCAAGCAGACCACCATAGTTCCTGTGTCCAAGGAAGCGAAGGTAACCTGTCTCAATGATTACCGCCCCATAGCACTCACGTCATTAGCCAAGTGTTTTGAAAGGCTGGTCATGGTTCACATCAACAGCACCCTCCTGGGTGCCATAGACCAACTCTAATTCGCATACTGCCCCAACAGATCCACAGATGACACAATCCCAATCGCATTCCACACTGCCCATTCCCACCCGGACAAAAGGAACACCTATGTGAGAATGCTATTCATTGACTACAACTCAGCGTTCAACACCATAGTGCCCACGAAGCTCATCACTAAGCTAAGGACCCTGGGACTAACCACTTCCCTCTGCTACTGGATACTGGACTTCCTGATTGGCTGCTCCCACGTGGTAAGGGTAGGCAACAACACGTCTGCCACGCTGATCATCAACACCAGGGCGCCTCAAGGGTGTGTACTTAGTCCCCTTCTGTTCTCCCTGTACACATGACTGCGTGGCCAAACATGACTCCAACACCATCATCAACTTTGTGATGACACAACAATGGTAGGCCTGATCACCGACAACGATGAGACAGCCTATAGGGAGGAGGTCAGAGAACTGGCAGTGTGGTGCCAGGACAACAATATCTCCCTCAATGTGAGCAAGTCAAAGGAGCTGATTGTGGACTACGGGAAAAGGCAGGCCTAACAGGCCCCCATTAACATCGACGGGGCTGTAGTGGAGCGGGTCGAGAGTTTCAAGTTCCTTGGTGTCCACATCACCAACGAACTATCATGGTCCAAACACACCAAGACAGTCGTGAAGAGGGCACGACAAAACCTTTTCCCCCTCAGGAGACTGAAAAGATTTGACATGGGTCCCCAGATCCTCATGAAGTTCTACAGCTGCACCATCGAGAGCATCCTGACCAGTTGCATCACCGCCCTGTATGGCAACTGCTCGGCAGCTGACCGTAAGGCGCTACAGAGGGTAGTGCGTACGGCCCAGTACATCACTGGGACCAAGCTTCCTGCCATCCAGGACCTATGTAATAGGCTATGTCAGAGGAAAGCCCATAAAATTGTCAAGTGGTACCGGCGTGCCAAGTCTAGGACCAACAGGCTCCCTACTCGCTGTTTATTATCTATGCATAGTCACTTCACCCCTACCTACATGTACAAATTACCTCAACTAATCTGTAGCCTCGCACACTGACTCGGTACTGGTACCCCCTGTATATAGCCTCGGAATTGTTATGTTAATGTCTTACTTTTTATTATTTTCTCTTTTCTTTATTGGTAAATATTTTCTTAACTTTTTTGAACTGCACTGTTGGTTAAAGGCTTGTAAGTAAGCATTTCATGGTAAGGTTTACACTTGTAGTCAGCGCATGTGGCAAATAAAGTTTGATTTGATATACAAAGGGAATACCATATGGTGATTAGGCTTAGATGTAACTGTACGGAACCAAACCATATGGATACACTCAAGTACTGCCTGAAAACCCCTATCGGTATCATGAGGATAATTATGTGATATTAAACAGCTAATCTAAAAGTCTGATTAGATATTACGGTCATTAAATAATTCAGATATTTCCAGACATTTTTGCCAAAACATTGTTTTTAGAGTTTAAAACATTGATCAGGTTGACTCTACTCTACTGATCCCTCTATCCCTGGAGGCTGCTACACCACAGCGGGTTGGAGGTAAACACTTAAATATTCATGCATCAATTAAACCTGATTAAATGAATCTCAGAAATAACACCTGACAAAGCTTTCCTAACTGCTATTACAACTGTTTTAACTCCAACTTTATTATGAAGATAAATCCTGTCCTGTGCTGCCTATGGTCTATACTGTCTGTACCCAGTGATACTCATCAACATTTTTCACTGCCAGGTGGTTGTAAAACAAGACCCTTCTAGTAGCACCCACTAAGATAGAGGCAAGCTAGGCCCTAGGGGGACTGCTGCGCTCTCGGGTGTCTCGTCAGGGAGCAGGACTGAGTTACAAACCCTGTAAGTCTCTGGGGGTGAGGGGCTGGGGGTGAGCGGCTGGGGGTGAGGGGCTGTGGGTGAGCGGCTTGATGTACTGTATATGTATTTGGGGAAGGGGTGAGGGGTTATGGGGTTTCTGGGGGTATCCCTCTTCTTGGCCCTGGTCTGAAAAGTGAAATTGCTCGGTCTCTCTGAGCCTCTGCTCTTCCTTACAGCTGTATTAACATATTTAACACATCTCCCAGGACCCACTTAACCTAAAAGCAATCATTTTCACAGCAGAACACTGGCATCACAGATTAAGCAGTGTGTGCGTGTGTGTGTGTGTGTCTGCATTGCTTTGTATCAGGAGACAGGAGATAATTGCCTGAGCAATAGAACATGTTAAGATGCTGGTAATTCAGTGATTGCTTCTGTATGGTTAACTCCCCAGACTGGCTGTGTGTCAGAAAACAGACGGTAGAGACAGTAACTGCTGGACACACACACACACACACACACACACACACACACACACACACACACACACACACACACACACACACACACACACACACACACACACACACACACACACACACACACACACACACACACACACACACACACACACACACACACACACACACACACACACACACACACACACAGCTCCAGAATCAATTGAGCAGTAGGTCAGCTGAGAGCACACCCAGGGGATTCTTCATGGCCATGCTATATTAAAAAGTGAATATGACATTACAGTCTGCCAACAGTGCTGCTGTTTAGACATAATCCCATCCCACCTCCCCTATTAATTTACAGTATGTCTTTCTCACAGCAAACCTATATGAGGCTTTTACCACACAATCGTTTTTTCTACAAATCAGGGAGACAATAGGAGAATGTTTATATGTTAGTTAATGACTGGGTTCTGTCTGTCTCATCTTATGCACCATAAGTATCTCTCACTTTCTTTCACAAGAATGACAGTAACAAATGTTCCCTCCACCTGAATATGGTTTGATACTGTTCCATAATGCTCAATGAGACTTGAAAGAGCATTATACTCCTGCATAAGGACCACAGGAGGTTGGTGGTGCCTTAAAACCTTTGAAGGCTCCTGAGTGGCGCAGCGGTCTAAGGCACTGCATCTCAGTGCTAGATGCGTCATTACAGACCCTGGGCTGTATCACAACCGGCCATGATCGGGAGTCCCATAGGGACAAATGGTCCAGCGTTGTCTCCCACAAATGGCTCCAGCGTTGTCCAGGTTTGGCCAGGGTAGACCGTCATTGTAAAATAAGAATTTGTTTTTAACTGACTTGCCTAGTTAAATAAAGGTTGAATAAAAAAATATGGGCTTGTGGAAATGACGGGACCGGAATCAGTGGAATTGTAATCAAATACATCAGACACATGGTTTGTAGACGTTTGATGCCATTCCGACCATTATTATGAGCTATTCTTTACTCCGAAGCATCCTGTGATAAGAACATATAGATAAAGGACATATACGTAAATACAAGGGGTAGATATGACATGGCTTGTCCTGGGTGTGCAACTACTGCCCCCTTCTGGCCAAAATCTGACAACACAGTCAGATCTGTTAGGTCAGGAAGACAAGAATGGTATGCATTTACTCTCCTTTGTCTGATTATAGAAAACCCACTCAATTTCACAGTTTAAATTAACTGACAAAGTCAATAGATATCATCTAGATAAGTCTGAACTGTGCAATTAGAGTGATTGGCTAGATGTGTAACCTCGGGGACAATGGGATTGGCTGAAAATGGTTCTAATGATGACTGCCTACTAATTACCCAGAGAAAGGCATCCATCTTCCAAAAAAAAGAGTGAAAACTACCAGCTATGGCCACCAACTCACTTCTCACAGTAACAACTATGAACACAGAAAGCTGAACTATAAACAGCCGAAACTGAGCAAAACAGCTGTCGTTGGAAGGCTATGTGATGCCTACAATGCTAAAAAGAGGGGAGACATGGTTTTATGGGGAAGAGTCCAACACAGTCAGGACCAGCACATTAACATCACTAAAATGGTATACCGAACCTAATAACACTATCATTTTTGCAGTCCCCACTATAGGGTTACGGTGTCCAGTATAGTTGCTTTGCATGCACTAATGCCCATTGGAATTAGATTGTCGCGGTACAGTGGTTGTTAGGCATGGCCATAGAATTAGAATGCGTACATTCTAAGAATGTAACATTGAAGAACTACGGCAGGCAGAAGGTGACCCAGGTCATGGTCTGGGTCACCTTCTGCCTGCCGTCGTTCTTCAATTCCAACAGTCTAATCAAACATTCCAAACATCAGATGTCACCTATCTCATTTGGTGTGAGGCTTCTTTTTCAATTTGATCGGATTTTACTCTTCATTATTGAGAAATGTGTTACTATTGTTATCTGGGTGGGTGTTTTGGCATTACACATTGGAGTCCCAGATAGTGAGGCTCTTTGTAAGGCTTGGATGCCCCCCATGATCCCAAAGCAGTGGGCCAGCGCCTCACCTATCAACATCGACACACACACACTGTTCTAAGAAACATGGAATCAGGCCACTATCAGAACTCACTTCTCACCAGATCACCAGAGATACTACGCCCAGCTTTTCAGCCATGTTTGTAAAACCTCTTACCCGGTTAACTGAGCTGAGGAGTGAGGAAAGAGATGGAGTGGCAGAGCTTGTCTGGAAGAGGAAGGTTGGAGAGGTCCATGGGAGAGCTGAGAGGATGAAGGCTGCAAGATGTGTGTTCTGTGGCCCCTTTGCTCACATCTACCGTCTGTTGGGCGGCATGGGACTGATCCGTTTCTGGTGGCTTCTACAGGTACAGTGATGTGAAGGGGCACAGGGGGCATGAGCCTATAGGAGAACACCACAATGTTACACATTGGCAACAAGGCAATAAGATGAATGAAAAATTGCACTTTATATATAACTTTTCTTCTATTCCATCGATGGGGGATGTGTCAGAGGTGTGAGACGCACAAGAGAAGAAGGGTGTTGAGTGGAGAACTGACAACTGTAAAGCAAGCGAAGCTCATCCAGTATCAACCTCCCAATGTTTCACCAAGAGAGGCTGTCGCTCTCATCAATATGGGACATCATTCATGCTGACATTCAGAATTCAATTAGCTAATAAAATATACTTTTTCTTTGCACTGAATTGTCTCCAAAAAAGAATCAGTAGTTTGAGGAGGGTTGAAACGATATAAATTCTAAAAGTAGTCAAAGTATTGATATGTGACAAAGGAAGGGTACATGCAGGGGGGGACTGGGCTGGTGCATATTAGCCTGTCTTTTGCCCAAAATGATGGGGGCCTCAAGGAAAGAAATGGGCCGGTGTGTTAGAAATGCCAGAGACGGCCCCTGCGTACATCAAGAACAGTGGAGGCTGCTGAGGGGAGGACGGCTCATAATAATGGCTGGAATGGAGAGAATAACTATGTGTTTGATGTATTTGATACTATTCCACTCATTCCGCTCCAGCCATTACCTCGAGCCCGTCCTCCCCAATTAAGGTCCCAACAACCTGCTGTGATCAAGAACCATTAAAGCTGAGGTTCTCTGATGATGATGCCCCACATTAGGACATGCCTGCGCCTGTGAAACCCTACCACCTGCTGGTCTGTCAGTGAAGTGCACCTGGCTGCAGGGGAGAGGTATAGTGCATTAATCACCAGGACTAACTACTACTCTAACCCAGGCCATTTCAACCAGAATGAAAACACTGGAATTAGCTGAAGTTGGTTCTCATTAGCACCTCTCCCTAAAGCTACGAGTTTAATAATGAAAATGCTCACTCATAGTCAAACCCTATGAAACCCTATGATTAACTGGCTAATTGGGAGGAATCAGACACAAGACCTAGCCTAATGATGGAGAGTTTTAGACACACATACAGTCCAATACTAGCAATCCCCTCACAGTCTACTCTACACCATCACAGCCTGTATATGTCTTTATGTATAATTGCAGAGTATTGAAGGTGCTGAAAGTCATTTACAAAATCCTAATAATTGTAGAATGAAAAAGAAAAAAGGTGTAGTGGGTAGTTTCTCATCTGACTGAAGAGATCAATGTGTCTGTGTAGAGTAGCACTGTAGAGAGGATTTATCCACTAACTCTAATGCACATTAAACGGTTTACATTCTGTCAATGCTCTTGGCAATTGTTTATAAAACCAGACTCATTGTTTGAAAAAACAAGCCTTTATTCATCGACATTTCTAGCATTTTGAGGGCCCTAAACAAGATTTGGTAGGGGGGCACCTCGCAACAAAACATTTTAGTGGCCCCCCCCCTCTTGACGGCGGAGATAGAAATGTGTAGCTTTAAAGTTAATTTCTTGCAATTCCACACATTTTGCCATGGGGCGTAGAGAAAATGTTGCAGTTTTAAGGCACATCTTCTGCAATTCTACCAATTTGTCTATGGGGCACAGAGAAGATTTGGCATCTTAAAACAAATTTCATGCGATTCTACACTGTGCCATCCTCTTCACATTTTGCGATGTGATGGAGGGAACATTTTTCCAGTTTTAAAGCTAATTTCCTGCAATCCTAAACATTCTGCCATGACTTAGGCCATGTTCATATGATATCTGAGTGAGAATCACTAACAAAATCAATAGGGGCCCGCTGGAGGTCAGAGTCCCTGGGCTCATGCCTTGTGTTATGATCATCGTTATGATCATGCTGTTTAATCAGCTTCTTGACATGCCACACTTGTCTGGTGGATGGATTATCTTGGCAAAGGATAAATGCTACCTAACAGGGATGTAAACAAATGTGTGCACAAAATTTGAGAGAAATAAGCTTTTTGTGAATATGGAACCTTTCTGGGATCTTTTGTTTCAGCTCATGAAACATGGGCCCAACACTTTACATGTTGCATGTTTGTTGAGTGTACTTTAAAATGACTAAAGCCAAATCGAAACTGTGTAGAAATGATAATGGACCTACATTCCTAAAGTTCCTTGACTGTGTCCAGCTAGCTAATAACCACCGAAATGAAAGCTAGACAATCAGGGAGCATAGACAATTCCAACAACGATGGATAGAGAACAAAAGTCCTCTATCAATCTATACATCGGCCGACTTTATTTTATACTTGATTTTTTATGCTGGCATGGCATCTCATCTCAGATATAACCATGGATATGACCATATAAATATCATTAATTAGAATGAAATAGTGTTAGCTCTATTTCTATGGATATCATGCAATCGATTAGTCTGGCTGCGCTTTCTTCCTCCCGGAGAAAGCGAGCGGTGTGTGGACCTGTGTGAAGCTAGCCACATTAAGGATTATCAACAATAGTGGAACAAGCTGTTCGACTTCAAAATAAATGTTCCCCATTGAAAGTGATTCGAACTACATTAATTTCACATTTCCTTTCAAATGGTATCAAAAATATGAATATCCTTGCTTCAGATCCTGAGCTACAGACAGTTAAATTTGGGTATGTCATTTTAGGCGAAAATGGAAAAAAAGGGTCGGACCCTTAAGAGGTTTTTAATAAATTTTAGAACAAAGCTGTAACGTATCTAAATGTGGAAAAAGTCAAGGTGTCTGAATACTTTCCGAAGGATCTGTATATGCACTGTACAGGCTTACATATGGAACGTGGGTCCATGAAATGGGGTATCAGCCCACTTACTCAGTGACACCAACCGATTACCATTCTAAAAAGGTTTACATACATTTTAGTGTCAACGTCATCATATTAGGGAACTTTAACTGTGGGAAATCACCTAACTATTCATCATATTGTGGGTGTTGAACGTTCACATTGCAATGTACAGCCTTACCCCATTTCATGGACTCAAGATCCATAGGTATCAGCCTATTCGGTGACAGCATTTAAGATTCCCAATAATGGCAAAATCGAACAGAAATACTGTTTAATCAGTATTTATTTAAAGAAACAATTTGTGCGTCTACAACTTTCTAACTCATCATTATTCACGAATAATTCAGTACTATCCGTAATCATGGTAGCATCCACATTAAAGTAGAAGTGTTTAGAAACTTATTCAATTCTTATTTACAATAAAAGTGACTCCAAAAAAGGCACTACACATTATTTACTATTAATTTCTATTGGGCACAAAATAATCTGAAACACAACCAAAACAAGCAGCAAATCCTTACAACATGTTTGTAGAGTCACAGGCTTGATGTAATCATTGCATGTTAGGAATATGAGATCAAATAAGTGAATTTGTCCCAATACTTTTGGTTCCCTAAAATGGGGGACTATGTACTAAAGGTGCTGTAATTTCTAAACAGTTCACCCGATATGGATGAAAACACCCTCAAATTAAGGCTGACACTCTGCACTTCAATTTCATAGTAATTGTATCATTTCAAATCCAAATTGTTGGAGTACAGAGCCAAAAAAATAGAATACTTTCGGAGCTCACTGTAGGTGTACCCCTAATGCAATTCAAAAGTCGAATACATCCACAGTGTGATTTCAACAGATTGGTTCTTATTTTGTGTCAAATTAGCCAATTATTGTATTTTGTTAAAGTTAAAAAAAACAAAATGCTGACCTTGTTTAGCGTTATCTTGTCCAAATACAGCATGATGGCACTATTTGTATCCGTTTGTATCACTGTCAATGGGGGACCTTTATTTTGAAGGCAAACCGCAAATTCCACTGTTGTGGCTAAGTCTTATTGTGGCTAGCGCTGAGGGTGATTACTACTGCCTGAATCAGTCTTGTTTTCATGGAATTAACTTTTGTTGGAACATCATCTCGCTTCAACACGGTGGGAATAACATGACTGGAGTGGGAGGTTGAATGACGATGTTGTGGTGAATTGACAATACAATATTGTATATTCAGGATGTATTATGCAGTGATTTGTAGCTAAATGTTAACGCCAGCTAGCCAGCTGTTTTAACGTTAGTGTAATGTGACATGATGATGGGACCGAGGCCCATTGCTAGCTAGCTAGCTAGCGTTAGTAGTTAAAGTGTTTGACAGTTAGTTAAGCGATCTTGTTGACACTAACTAAGTAGCTCGCTAAAATAAGTGATTGATTTGCGCAGCGTCGACGCTGATTCAAAATGTGACAGCTACAGCTGTGTATTGGGATGTCACGTCAAATGAATAATTTCCATCCTGTGTGAAAATGCGACACTGCTCGTGTGATGGCCTGCCACAACGTTAAGCTTGATTGCCAGTTAGCGATGTGTGGCTACAGTTATTAATTAATAAGTTACTGATTAAAGACACGTTAGATAAAACTAAAAGTTGTTTACTAATCAAACCTATTTGGAGTCAATTCTAATGGTAAATTAAGCTAGCTAGCTCGTTGCTTGATCAGCTGGCTTGCTTGTTGTGGTCAGCTATGGCAGTTAGTTATGTGATTGTGGTTTCATAGCACGTAGGCCTGTCACCACCTCCCCAGACAATGTGGATCTGTAGTTAGGAAATTGCTATACAATATTCCTTATTTTCCAGCCTGATCTTGAATCGAGCTTCCAAGTAAATAACCCCCGCTCATCACACAATAGCAAGAATTAAGATTGCTAGCTACCACTCCCCCTATTGTCAGTAGACTTTATTGAATGCAGTTCCTAGTATCAGCCCAGCAGATGATGTTGTAGCTACACCAACAACAGCTGTACGATAGGAGCTTGGAATTCTGTGCTTCCAACTTTGTGGCAACAGTTTGGGGAAGGCCCTTTCAGCATGACAATGCCCCCATGCACAAAGCTAGGTCCATACAGAAATGGTTTGTACAGATTGGTGTGGAACTTGACTGGTCTGCACAGAGCCCGGACCTCAAACCCATCGAACACCTTTGGGATGAATTGGGGACACTGACTGCGAGACAGGCCTAATCGCCCAACATCACTGCCTGACCTCACTAATGCTCTTGTGGCTTAATGGAAGGAAGTTCCCGCAGCAATTTTCCAACATCTCGTGGAAAGCCTTCACAGAAGAGTGGAGGCTGTTATAGCATCGAAGGGGGGACCAACTCCATATTTATGCCCCTGATTTTGGAATGAGATGTGTGATGAGCAGGTGTCCACATACTTTTGGTCATGTAGCATATACGGTTCACTGAAAACGGTTCTCTGAATACTGTCAGCTGTAGTTTCAGTGCTGCTGCATTCCTCTTCCCCTTTCACCCCTCCGCCCACATAGCCACACATTCATGCTGAAACGCCTCAGACTGACCTATTTTAGCTCTTACACAATTCCTGCCATGGCAGATTGTGCTGCTACATCTCCAAAGCTGCTTACAAAGGCCCTAAACCAGTAGTAGGTTCCTATTCTGCCATATATCCCCACAGTTTGATATGGTCTCTGCATTGACTTCTTGTGCACTGTTAGCCCATTCTTAGATTGTAATGTAAAACATATACCGTCTATTCACAAACCTGTCTGCTGCCCAGTGGCAAAGCTTGGATATTAAAGGAGTAGGCTCTCCTACACTCCTTAACAGGTCATTTGTGGGTACAGTCTGTGATTTGAATATGAATATAAGCTTAAAAGTCTTTATTTATTTTACTAAAATGCTATAGGTTACATGAACTGAGCATCATCAAACTGTCATCATGAGGAAATACAACTTGCAACATAGAAAATGAGAGATAAGACACCTGTTAGACTTCCTAGTTCATTGGGGTCAGTGGATAGTGTGACGACCCTCCCACTCTGTCTGCCGTATTCTCTCTGTTATTTCCTTATTAGGATGCTGGTGGGTGGAGTTGGGAGGGTCGTCAGCTACATGGGAAACACCTGGGCCCGGTGTCTCCCAGGATAAATACACCACTTCCCCATTCATGGAGGAGACTCTCTCCATGCAGACACCTTTATAGATTTGGTTGTTTTACTTGGTGGTTTTTTGGTTGTTTGCTTTGGAACCTTTCAACACCCTGCATTATCACATTCATGCAAAACACGCACACTACTGACTACTGATTACAGACACCATTGTATATTATACTTAGTTACTTATTTAATAAATATTTTATTACTCCTTATCTCCACGTTGTCTCCCTTTTGTTACGGGCTTTGAGCCGGTTCGTGACAAGTGGGGGCTCATCCGGGATATTTGAACTATTGGTTTGGGAGACCGTGAAGGTATGCGTTTGGTTTGCATATTTTGTTTGAGTTTGATAGGCCCAGTATTGGTTGCCTTTGTTGTTTGGTTTGTGTGCTGTGTTGGAGAGAGTATAATGGTTAGTTTCCAGGCCCTGCCTAGCCTGAACTCTTGTTCTACTTTCTGTTGGGACGTCAGTCTGAGGTGAGTAATCGGCTGTGTACCTCGGTGGGAGATTTGGGTAGGGTAGTGGAACTTGCTACCCGGAGCTATAGCCTTTTTCCCCTGATAGGTTTAGCAACATGTTTCATTTTTTGGAATATGTTGGGCATGGTTAATGTTTGTTATTTTTGTGTGGCGTCTGTGGACTGAGCAGTTGTCTCGGGGGCACAGCCGTGGCTTGGTGGAATTTGCCAGCATGCTGGGGAGTTTTTCCTTGCCAGCGGGCTACAGTGTGTAAATTCCCACCGCAAATCTGCACGAAGACTAGGGTTGAGTTATTGTAGGTTTTGGGGAAGCTCCGTATCTCATCTCTCTTCTGTGGTGCTCAGGGTGATTGTCAATTCTCGGGTTATGGTCTGGTGTGCTCAGCAGAAGGGAAGAGCGAGAATTGTAGATAAGTTCATTCGCTCTCCATCAGAGGAATTGTTAGATTTAGGTACTAAAGAACAGCTGTTAAAGGTAGTGGAACACTACACGGTTGAGATTAGTGATAAATGTCTAAAGAATTCTATTAGGTTGATATTGAAGGCCAATCTGATGGAGAGTGGTATTCTTGAAGTTACCACCGGGCCAGCCTCTGCTGAGGATTTGTCATCTCCCCATAACGTTACAATGGCCATTCCATCGGTTAGTCCTAGTAGCCTTCTTTTTGAACAGCAGAAAGAACTGCTTTTGTTACAGCTGGAGCATGATCGTGAGAAGCTAGAGCATGATCGTGTAAAATATGAAAAGGAATTGGCATTTAAACAAGATATGGAGCGTGCTAAAATCAAGTTGCAACAAGAACGTATAGAGTTGGTTAGGGAAGGAAAGATCTCAGGGGAGAGTTTGTTTTGGGAAGGTGACCCAGATTTACCTAGGGGTAGTTCCGCTTTTGGTCGTGCCCCAGAGACATTTGATATTGTTGGGAACTTACGGTTATTGCCTCGGTTTAATGAAAGGGACCCCGAGACATTCTTTTCGTTGTTTGAGCGGGTTGCTGACGCTAGGAGTTGGCCTGATTCTGACCGCACTTTAATGTTGCAGTGTGTGCTGACTGGTAAAGCGCAGGAAGCATATTCAGCTCTTAGTGTACATGACAGTGCCAGTTATGATAAAGTTAAAACTGCTGTGTTACAGATTTATGAATTGGTCCCTGAGGCTTACCGCCAACGATTTAGAACTTTTAAAAAGGGATGATAACCAGGCTCATGTTGAGTTTGCGACAGTTAGCTTTACAGTTTAATCGCTGGTTTTCCACCTCTGCAGTTGTGACTTTCCAAGGGCTGTGTGATCTGATTATGTTAGAGCAATTTAAGGACACAATTCCTGATCGTATTGCCACGTATATTAACGAACAGAAAGTAAAGAATGTTGCTGAAGCTGCAGTTTTGGAGGACGAGTATGTGTTGACTCACAAAAGTGTCTTTGCAGAGCCCCGTATTCGGAAAGTTTGGTGGCGTTCGGATAGATTTGGGCTTCGCTCACCGAGATACTTTGGTTCTCGGGCAGAGTTCTATTCAACTAGGGTTGAGCCTGACTCCCGTGGTAAAGCTGACTTTGGGCAGGAGTGTCACTACTGTCAAGGTTCAGGTCATTGGAAAAACGAATGTCCACTTCTCAGGTCAAAGGGTGCTTACGCTAAATCTAAGCCTACTGCGTTAGCTGCACCTGTTCCACATCAGTTCATTCAGGACTCATTTCCTCAGGCCCAGGAGAATGTGAAAGTCCATATTGATCCAGACTCTTTACCTTTTATTACGGAAGGTTTTGTATCTATGTTAGGAAGTAAAGACCTAGTGCCAGTGAAGATCCTGAGAGACACAGGTGCCTCTGAATCATTTGTGTTGGAGTCTGTGTTACCCTTTTCTGCTGAGACTGATTTGGGGAATAGTGTTCTAATTAGGGGAATAGGTTTGAACACTCTGTCAGTTCCATTGCATAAACTGATGTTGGATTGTGGGCTGGTGACGGGTGAAGTTGTTGTGGGGGTGCGTCCTTCGTTGCCTATTGAGGGTATCGATGTTATCCTTTGGAATAACTTGGCTGGTGAGCGTGTATGGCCTGTCGTGTTTCCATCTCTAGTGGTCTCCACTAAGTCGTCATTTGTTGAGATTCCTGATGAGTGTACAGAGTTTCCCAGAGGTGTTCTCTGCGAGTGCAGTGACACGTTCTATGAGCCGTGGCGAACTGGTCACTGCGCCGACTAATGATGATAATAATACAAAGTATGTCACTGTTTTCCCTGTTATCCCGTTATCTGTAACCCGCTCAGATCTAATCAATGCGCAACGGGATGACCCCACGTTGGAAGAGTTGCGTGATCAAATTGTGCCTATAGAACAGTTGGGAGATGTCGCCCATGGCTATTTTCTCCAAGAGGATGTCCTGATGAGAAAGTGGGTGTCTCATGATAGTTGTTTTCTGGGGGAGGCAATTAGTCAGGTTGTTGTACCAGTTAAGCTTTGTGTGTTGGAAACTTCTCACAGCGACGTTGCTGGACATACGGGGGTGAGAACCTACAATTGCATATTGAGACATTTCTTTTGGCCTAGATTAAAGAGGGATATTTCTGATTTATCAAAACTTGTCACTCCTGTCAATCAACTGGTAAGCCTAATCAAGCTATTAAACCAGTACCATTGTTTCCTATTCCTGTACTCAGCCAACCTTTTGCGTATCTGATTATTGACTGTGTGGGTCCTCTGCCTCGTTCTAAAAAGGGTAGCAGTTACCTGTTCACTGTGATGTGTAAGACCACTAGGTTTCCTGCTGCCTATCCTCTCCGATCTATCACGACTAAATCGGTGTTAAAAGCTTTGACTCAGTTTCTCTCATTGTATGGAATCCCTAAGGTCATTCAGAGTGATCAAGGATCTAATTTGACCTCTAATCTGTTTAGTCAGGTTATTCAACAGCTCCATATTGAACACAATTTGTCTAGCGCCTATCACGCGCAAAGTCAAGGAGCACTGGAGCGTTTCCATCAAATACTTAAGTCTTTGTTGAGAGCTTATTGTACTGAGATGGATAAGGATTGGGAGGAGGGGTTGCCTTGGTTACTGTTAGCCGCTAGGGAAGTTTCACAGGAGAGCACAGGTTTCAGTCCAAATGACCTTGTGTTTGGACATAGGGTGCGTGGACTTTTATCTGTTTTCCAGGATAACTGGAAGTCTCCCGAGCCTCCTCAGTCCCTGTTACCGTATGTGTGTGATTTCCGGCGACTGCTGTACGCCGCTGGTGAAATGGCTAAAGAGAAGTTATCATCTTCACAGGAGAGGATGAAGGGCATATTTGATCGCCGAACTGAGCCTCGTCACTTTAGTCCAGGTTCTTGCTCTGCTGCCAATTGTTGGTTCTCCTTTTCAAGCCAAGTTTCTTCTTTTCAAGCCAAGTTTCAAGGTCCATATACAGTGGTGCGCCAGTACACTGAGCAAAATTATCTAGTTGCCACTCCAGAACGGAGGAAAGCACACCAGCTTTGCCATGTAAATCTGTTAAAACCCTATTATGCACGTTCCTCTGAGACTGAACAGTGGGTTTCTACAGAGGACGGTAAAACCTGTTCTTTTGGCTGATACTGTTGTTTCCTTGGGTTCTTGTCGTGCTAGATCTGTGCATGAGGAGGAAGATGTTCCTGGTCCTGACGATTGTATATTGCAGGGTAGATTGAAAAATTCAGAAACACTGGATATTTTAGACAGTCTTCTCACTCACCTACCTGTTGATGGGTGGAAAGAGATGGTTGGTCTGATTCAGAGATTTCCAGGTTTGTTTTCTGATACACCTACACGTACAAACTTAATAGAACATGATATTGACATTGGAGGTGCTGACCCCATTCGTCAGCGGTTCTATAGTTTCTTCAGAGAAAATACGTTGTCTGGATGCTGAGGTCAAGTACATGCTGGAGAGTAAGATAGCAGAGCCTTCTTTCTCCAGTTGGGCTTCTCTCTGTATCTTGGTCAGTAAACCGGATGGAACAAACCGTTTTTGTACGGACTACCGTAAGGTAAACAGTGTCACAAAGCCAGATTAATTTCCTCTTCCTCGGATGGAGGAGCGTGTTGATCAAGTCGGTGCAGCTAAGTTTGACCTGTCAAAAGGCTATTGGCAGGTGCCACTGACGAGTAGGGCACGTGAAATCTCTGCCTTTATTACACCCTTTGGTCTGTACTCTTATTCGGTTATGAGTTTCGGTCTGCGCAATGCACCTGCTAGTTTTCAGCGACTTATGAACAGGGTTGTCGCCAGTCTGACCGTGTGCGCTGTTTATTTGAACGATGTAGTGATATATGCAGATACTTGGGAAGAACATCTGTCCCGTATTCAATCCTTGTTCGAATGTCTGGCTGCGGGTCGCCTCACAATCAATCTGGCTAAATGTGAGTTTGCTCAGGCGACCGTTACATACCTTGGAAAAGTGTTTGGGCAGGGTGAAGTGCGTCCTGTTTGGGCTAAAGTGGTGGCTATTGATTCTTTTCCACCACCAACTACTAAAAATTAACTGATGCATTTCTTGGGTATGATTGGTTATTACCGTAGTTTTTGTAATAACTTCTCTACTGTGGTCGCTCCCTTGACAGATATGCTGAAAGCTAAGGCTGTTTACGTTTGGTCTACTCGTTGTCAACACGCTTTTGAAGAGGTTGCTTACCTCAACTCCAGTGCTGGCTGCTCCTCGCGTGGATTTGTCATTTACCTTTTAGGTGGATGCTAGTCATTTCTGGGGAAGGTGCAGTTTTGCTGCAAGCAGATGTGTCTGGGGTTGAGAGGCCTGTTAGTTTTTTTCCCAAAAAGTTTAACGATTATCAGTTGAACTATTCGGTTATTGAAAAGGAAGCGCTAGCACTCATTTGGGCGCTACAACACTTCGAAGTGTATGTCGGGTCGGGGGTAGTACCTATTGTGGTCTACACCGACCATAAGCCCTCACTTTTTTGCGATGGTGTTTATTTTTACAATCATTCCATCTCGATGTGAGGCACATCCGGGGGACTGAAAACGTGATTGCTGATGCGCTCTCTCGTGCGCCCTGTTCCTAAATGTTTACGTGACTGACCATTGTTTTGTATTGTCATGTTCTCTCTGTCCTGTTTGCTCCCTCATGGTCTTGTTTTCTTCTTTCCTCTTAAATGTTGCTTCCTGTGCGAAGGTCGCTGAGGTCTGGGGAGGAGGTTGGCTGGGGCAAATTGTAAGTGTGAACACGTAAACCCTCATCAATTTGTAGCGCAGAAGCTGTGTCAATTTGGAACTTAGAGGCTGGTATTTTGTTCCGGGGTCCTTGTTGGTCCCCGGTTTTATGGGGGGTGTGACGACCCTCCCACTCTGTCTGCCGTATTCTCTCTTGTTATTTCCTTATTAGGATGCTGGTGAGCGGAGTTGGGAGGGTCATCAGCTACATGGGAATCACCTGGGCCCGGTGTCTCCCAGGATAAATACACCACTTCCCCATTCATGGAGGAGACTCTCTCCATGCAGACACCTTTATAGATTTGGTTGTTTTACTTGGTGGTTTTTTGGTTGTTTGCTTTGGAACCTTTCAACACCCTGCATTATCACATTCATGCAAAACACTCACACTACTGACTACTGATTACAGACACCATTGTATATTATACTTAGTTACTTATTTAATAAATATTTTATCACTCCTTATCTCCACGTTGTCTCCCTTTTTGTTACGGGCTTTGAGCCGGTTCGTGACAATAGCAGAACAGCCTGGGGGGGTAAGCAAGTGGGCTGTCCATTATTTCTGCTGCTTGGTTCCCATACATAGAGGACAGTCATCCTGTCAGAGACTAATCGTCTAGACTCATACTCAACCAGCTGCTTTGGACAGCACCTCAAAGAACAGCTCACATTTCTTGGGAAACTTTCTTCCTCATTCACTATAAATATTTGTTCTTCCCTGGGTTAGTGTTCAGACTCTAGGTCCACACCCCAGTTGTCTCTACGGCTGTTTGATCATCCATGCAGGCCTTGGGTCTGAAGGAGGGTGTCAGGCATACATAGTTACTATGCCAACATCTAAGGCTGCTGGAAACCTGATAGAAACCTGATCTCTAATGTATTTCACTTCATCTGAGTGTTGTTTCAGTGCCTCAGTTCAGTTAATCTCCACCAGTCTTTATTTTAATGAGGGCTGTGCTGTTGTTGTACATCTAACCTCTTGACCTCTACAGCTGACTTCCTGTTATGACTGTTTCTCAGGGTTTGTGTTAAGACTGGATAAAAACGGAGGCTTGTCATCCATCAGTAGGCCCATCTCACTATTTTGTGTTGATTGCATGAACAGTCTTATCGTCTAACAGTATCTCACTATTCCCACTATGCTGGCAGTGGAAACTACCTGCTTTATCATACTGTTGCGCTGTGATGCAGAGTAGAATCTAGCAGCGATACAGAAAGCTTATGTTGGCCAGTGTCAATCTCTTTACTGACCCATTACAGTTATGTGTGTAGATAGACATGCTGCAGGTCCTTTCTAACCTATGTACAGGATAGGAGGCTGGTGGGAGGAGTCCCTGGAGGGCAGGTTCATTATAATGGCTGGAATGGAACAATCATCAACTCTTTTATTTGATTTTATTTGGATCTCTTTTAGTCCCCATTTGGACTAATCTTCCAAGAGTCCTTAAACATTAAAATACAAGTTATAATACGAACACATTTCCACATATAACACACTATTACAAACATACATAATATACTAACATAATGACCCAATAAATACTCAATCTAAAAAATATTGATTCTTCATCTACTATTGTCCCACAACATCTCTATATACTATATTTAAATTGTTTTTAAATAATGTTTACATTTTGAAAGGTTTCTGGTTTGCTCAGTTCATTTATTCCATTTCTTTATTGCTCTAAATCTAAATGTTATTTTGCCTATTTCTCTTTTCTGTCTGGACAACGCATAGATGGTGGACAATCTATATTCTCCAAATCTCATTGTAAAGCTTGCTGTACCTGTTGAACCAATTGTCTTGCTGAGTAAATTTTAGTATCATCTGCAAATATATTAGCTTGAGTTTCAGCTAAGGCATAGGGAAGGTCATTGGCATATATTAAATAGAGAAGTGGCCTAAGGCATAGGGAAGGTCATTGGTATATATTAAATAGAGAAGTGGCCCAAGGCCACTACCTCCTTAAAACCATAATGCATTAATTTTGTCAATTATTTCATGATCCACTAAATCAAATGCTGCACTGAAATCTAAAAATAGTACACCTACAAATTTGCCATTATCCATAGCATTGAGCCACTGGTAAGTCATGTCAACCAATGTAGTGGAATGGTTCATCAGATCATTCTTTTCCATGTATTCCTATATTTGTCTACTCACAATACCCTCCAATAGTTTACTGAGTGAAGGGAGTAGACTAATTGGTCAACTATTGGCAGGAGTAATGGGTTCTTTGCAGTCTTTTGGAATAGGACAGTTTTGCATGCTTCTATACATTTGCAAACATCCCCTTTTCCAGTGACCAATTAAACATGTATCTCAGTGGAACTGCAATCTGGGGAAAAGCACAGCGAAGCAAGAAATTGTCCATAAGATCATAACCTGTATATTTACCATCAGGTAATGACTTCAATAAGTTTAACACATCCAGTAACACCGTTTGTAGACTAAAAGAGCAGATCTTATTGCTCATAATATGATCATCAATCCATTGGACAATAGCTTGTTTGGAAGAATGTATGTCTACATTGTTGGTCAGTAATTACATTTTCTGTGTAAAAAAATCTGCAGAATGATTGTCAATATCAACTGGTTTTGTTATTATTCTCCCGTCAAACTCCACACTAGATGGGCATGATGAGATAGATGTACCAAGTAAGCCCTTAACTGTGTTCCATACCTCTTTACAATCATTTTTACAATCAATAAAAGCATTGTTGTAAAATAACTTTTTTTCCCTTTAGATTCAATTTAACTGCATAATTACGTAATGTTCTATAATTCTGTTCATCAATTTCTAATTTTGACTTGGCTGCTAAGACTTTTGCCATATTTCTTTGAGACAAAGCCTCACCCAGTTCATCATCAATCCATGGAGATGGACGGGCACCAACTGTACTCTTTCTTATAGAGGCATGATGGTCCATTACCTCAGTGAGCAAATCAATAAAACATTTTGTAGTGATTTAAATCACCCTCTAGATAAATCAGCTCCCAGGGTACAGCAGCCAAATTATTTAGAAATAGCTCATGATTAAATGTTTTAATATTTCTCTTGACCACAATTCTTGGGGGTTTCTTTGGAACCTTGGTGTTTATGGTTAGGGTCACAGTATTATGGTCTGTCCAGCCCACTGGCATTGATCTGGCTTTTAAGCATTGCAATGGTATATTACAGAAGATCAGATCAATGCATGTTTCTGAGTGATGACCCAACTTAATTGATGATCTAGTAGTATCATTAACCATATGCCAAGAACTGTGGTTTGAAACAAATCTCATTAATTTTGTTCTATTCAAATTATTGTGATCCTTCCAATTTATATGAAAATCACCCAAGATAAATACATCTCTGTTGGTATCTGTGGCCTGGTCAAACCCAGTACATAAGTCATCCAGATAGGACACCTTAGAGCTAGGAGGTCTATACACACATCCTACCAATATGGATGCCTGGTGAGGCAGATGTACTTGAGCCCATAGTGCCTCTATTTGACATACAGTGGGGAGAACAAGTATTTGATACACTGCCAGTTTTGCAGGTTTTCCTACTGACAAAGCATGTAGAGGGTCTGTAATTTTTTATCATATTCACACTTCAACTGTGAGAGACAGAATCTAAAACAAAAATCCAGAATATCACATTGTATGATTTAAAAAAAAAAAGTAATTCATTTGCATTTTATTGCATGACATAAGTATTTGATACATCAGAAAAGCAGAACTTAATATTTAGTACAGAAACCTTTGTTTGCAATTACAGAGATCATATGTTTCCTGTAGTTCTTGACACTTTACATCAAGCAATGTTTCTTTAAGTTGTTTGTTCTCCCTTTGGCACCACCTCCACCTTGCCATGAATAGAGTCTACAGTACCTTTCAGCGCCGTGTTCTCTTTCCTTGGATCATCAATCTGACGTTGGCTGAATTCTAGACTGGCACATAATGCATTGATGTCCTCTCGCAATATATCCAAGAATTGATATATGAAGCCCTTTTTACATCAGTGGAGTGCTTATACAGAAACCCAGCCTAAAACCCCAAACAGCAAGCAATGCAGATGTAGAAGCACAGAGCAGATGTCAATGGAACGGAGTCAAACGTGGTTTCCGTATGTTTGACTCCGTTCCATTAATTCCATTCCAGCCTTTACAATGAGCCCATCCTCCTGTTTTTCATTCTTATCTTAGAGACTTGTTAGTAAGTCAGAATTGAATGATATCAAAATGTATTTGGCGTGATCTCAACTCTCTCCTTCTCCTCTTTCTCTCCTTCTACAGGTGAGTGGCTAGTCCGTCACGCTGAGCCTGCATTGCCATGGACGCCTGTGCCCGTATCCGAGGAGTTCCTCTCAGGACCAGAGCCTCCAGGAAAGAGGTTTTAGTCAGAATGCCATCTTCGGATTGGTTGATTTAATATAATTCTTGAAGGCTTGGTGCTGTGTGTGAGGTCGTTCATGTGTGTAACCTGAGTTAACCTCTAATTGTGTGTAGGCGGTGCGTGACAGCGGGACTCCGTGTATGAAGAGCCTTCTGAGTAGCAGAAAGGAGCTGTGCAGCGTGGGATTGGAGCTGCAGACCAGAGACACTCCATGCCTGACTGAGGTATGTGTCACAGCTCTCACCCACACTTTGATAATGACTTCATGATATGCAGAATTTCTCTGATGTCCCATTTCTTCCCTCAGATCCATTTTGTGTGTTTGCCTGGCCACTCTGAAGGGGAGGATCTAACTCTACAGGTGACCTGCACCAGCTCTGACTTCTATAGTTCAATTAATATCTTATTAATTGATGTTATTAATGTGTTATTTGTGTGATGTTCTGTCCCCAGGCCCTTTCTTCTCTCCCGGGGGACCTGGCGGAGCTGCTGAGGTCTCTCCACGTCACCAGCCTGAGAAACGAAGAGGTGCTGCTACTGAAGGACAGCAGGAGATCAGCCGACAGGAGGGACTCTTCTACTCAGGTTAACATGACAGGAGAGGAAGTTTCTAATAGTTAAAGGGTCTGTAGACTGCTTCAGAGGAAATACGGTATTTGACAGGTAAATAAGAGTTCAATATACAGTACCCTTAAAGTTTGGACAAATCTACTCATTCAAGGGTTTTTCTTTATTTTTACTATTTTCTACATTGTAGAATAATAGTGAAGACATCAACACTAAGAAATTATACATGGAATCATGTAGTAACCAAAAAAGTATTAAACAAATTAAAATATATTTGAGATTCTTCAAAGTAGCCCTTTGCCTTGAAGACAGCTTTGCACACTCTTGGTGTTCTCTCTCCCAGCTTCTTGAGGAATAGTTTTCCAACAGTCTTGAAGGAGTTCCCACATATGCTGAACACTTGTTGGCTGCTTTTCCTTCACTCTGCGGTCTAACTCATCCCAAACCATCTCAATTGGGTTGAGGTCTGGTGATTGTGGAGGCCAGGTAATCTGATGCAGTACTCCATCACTCTCCTTCTTGGTGAAATTGCACTTAGACAGCCTGTAGGTGTGTGTTGGGTCATTGTCCTGTTAAAAAACAAATGATCGTCCCACTAAGCGCAAACCAGATGGGATGGTGTATCTCTGCAGAATGCTGTGGTAGGCATGCTGGTTAAGTGTACCTTGAATTCTAAATAAATCAGTGTCACCAGTAAAGCACCATCACACCACCTCCATGCTTCATGGTGGGAACCACACATGTGGAGATCATCCCTTCACCTACTCTGTATCTCAGAAAAATCTCAAATTTGGACTCGTCTGGCCAAAGGACAGATTTCCTCCGGTCTAATGTCCATTTCTCATGTTTCTTGGCCCAAGCAAGTCTCTTCTTATTGGTGTCCTTTTAGTAGTGATTTCTTTGCAGCAATTTGGCCATGAAGACCTGATTCACGGAGTCTCCTGAACAGTTGTTGAGATGTGTCTGTTACTTGAACTCTGGGCTGCAATCTGAGGTGCAGTTAACTCTACTGAACTTATCCTCTGCAGCAGAGGTAACTCTGGGTTTTCCTTTGCTGTGGTGGTTTCATCATAGCTCTTGATGGTTTTTGCAACTGCACTTGAAGAAACTTTAAAAGTTCTTGACATTTTCGGTGTTGACTGACCTTCATGTCTTAACCTTTCTAGCACAGTTCCGCTAGCGGAACCCCTCGACAACATTCCGCTGAAAATATATATTTTTGAAATATGTAACTTTCACAAGTCCAATACAGTAAATGAAAGAAACTTCTTGTTAATCTACCCATCGTGTTCGATTTATTTAAAAAAATGCTTTACAGCAAAAGCAAAACACATGATTATGTTAGATCACCATAAAAAAAAAACACAGCCATTTTTCCAGCCAAAGATAGGAGTCACAAAAAGCAGAAATATAGATAAAATGAATCACTAACCTTTGATCTTCATCAGATGACAATCATAGGACATCATGTTACACAATACATGTATGTTTTGTTCGATAATATGCATATTTATGTCCAAAAATATCAGTTTACATTGGCGTGTTTCGTGCAGTAATGTTTTGATTCCAAAACATCAGGTGATTTTGCAGAAATAAACATAAATAAATAAAATTAATAAAAGATACAAGTGTTATTCACAGAATTAAAGATAGACTTCTCCTTAATTAATGCAACTGCGGTGTCAGATTTTTAAAAAACCTTACGGAAAAAGCATAATCTGAGAACGGTGCTCAGAACCCAATCCAGCCAGAGGAATATCTGCCATTTTGGAGTCAACAGAAGTTAGAAATAACACTATAAATATTCACTTACCTTTGATGATCTTCATCAGAAGGCACTCCCAGGAATCCCAGTTCGACAATAAATGAATGATTTGTTCCATAAAGTCCATCATTTATGTCCAAATAGCCACTTGATGTTAGCGTGTTCAGCCCAGTAATCCATCTTCGTCCAGACAAAAACTCGAAAAGTTCCATTACAAGTCTTAGAAACAAGTCAAACGATGTATGGAATCAATCTTTAGGATGTTTTTAACATAAAACATCAATAATGTTCCAACCGGAGAATTCCTATGTCGGAAGAAAAGCACTGGAACGAGAGCTAACTCTGTCGGGAGCGCGCGTCACGAGCGTCACTGACTCAAACAGGTCTCATGAGCCCCTCCTTTATAGTAGAATCCTCATTCAAGTTTCTAAAGACGGTTGACATCTAGTGGAAGCTGTAGGAAGTGCAACTTGACTCCAAAGACACTGTATTCGGTAGGCCAAGCTTTGAAAAACTACAAACCTCAGATTTCCCACTTCCTGGTTGGATTTTTCTCAGGTTTTCGCCTACCATATGAGTTCTGTTATAGTCACAGACATCATTCAAACAGTTTTAGAAACTTCAGAGTGTTTTCTATCCAAAACGAATAACAATATGCATATATTAGCAGTAGGAGGCTGTTCTCTCTGGGCACGCTATTCATCCAAAAGTGAAAATGCTGCCCCCTATCCCAAAAAGGTTAAAGTAATGATGGACTGTCATTTTTCTTTGTTTATTTGAGCTGTTCTTGCCATAATATGGACTTGGTCTTTTACCAAATAGTGCTATGTTCTGTATGCCATCTCTACCTTGTCACAACACAACTGATTGGCTCAAATGCATTAAGAAGGAAAGAAATTCCTCAAGTGAACTTTTAACAAAGCACACCTGTTAATCGAAATGCATTCCAGGTGACTGCCTCATGAAGCTGGTTGAGAGAATGCCAAGAATATGCAAAGCTGTCATCAAGCCAAAGCGTGGCTACTTTAAAGAATCTCAAATATATAAAATTGATTTTGATTTGTTTAACACTTTTGGGTACTACATGATTCCATGTGTTATTTCATAGTGTTGATGTCGTCACTATTATTCTACAATGTAGAAAATAGTAAAAATAAAGACAAACCCTTGAATGAGTAGGTGTCAACATTTTTGACTGGTACTGTAGTTTCCAAGCTGATTCATTGGACCTTCCTTAGACTGTGTGCAAAAGGTCTGAGAGATTCTGTGTTTTCACCCTGTTGACCAGAACCAGGTGTACAGATTTCTGGGATAGTGTGGCTGCTTGTTTTCTCACCAGTGTTTGCCACGTTGTCTTGCCTTGTGTCTGCTAGTGTTCAGTCTGGCTCTGCAGCTTTGTGGTTACATTGTTTGTGACTGACAGACACGCAGACATATGTGTGGTTAGTGTGTGTGTGACAGGCAGATAAACAGAAAGGCAACAACTAAAACTCAGCCCCTCTACCCACGGTGGCCAAGATAGAAGTGGTGCAGAGTGTTTTATATTCTGCATATACAACAACACATCAGACCACATTCAGACATGCAGACATAACAGGGCTGTCCTAGTAGAGCCCCTCTCTCTGTAAGACACATACAGAAGAATAGAAAACACCTGTGTGAATTCCTGTGAGTTTCCATATCCAGATACACTCAGATGATTAGAAGGCTTTGGTCTGATACACTCCCGGACATGGCAGGCACTGACAGTCTGCAGACTCTGTTTACCAGTGGCAAGTGTTCGAGTTGTTTTATTCCTCAAAGAGCTGATTGTCCCTTTGCAGTAAGAATCAACAAGGCAGCCAGCAAACTTGTCTTTTCTCTCTCCTCCACAGCAGCAGTGCTGGCTGAAGGCGGTGTGTGTTCTGAGACCCAGCCCCAGCCAGGCCATTGTTGGTGTGTTGGTGGGCCTTCTGGGGCGTTACGCTGCAGGGGTCCGCTATGCCCTGGAGCTCCAGGCCCTCCACAAGGGCACGGCTGAGTCCTGCCAGCCTGAGGACGATAACACCAACCAGTCTGTGTCGTCCATCGAAGACGACTTTGTCACCGCTCTGGAACACCAGGAGGAGGAAGACGACAACTGTAGGTTCATCACAACTATGTAGCGGGATGTTCAATAGAGGTTGATGTGTTAATTTACTGTTGCATAATCTGAAGTGTTTTTTAAATTAAGACATCCTTGTTTACCACTGCTCTCTATCCCTCTTGTCTCTTTCCCTAGCCAATGGCTCTTATCTCCATGGAAACCAGCGTGATGTGGCCTCCCAGACTGTCCCCGCCCACAAGAGAAACAAGGATCTATCAGGTTCCAGGATCATAATCAGCTCTGCCCCAAGGAAGTCCTTAACCAAACGCAGGTCTCCCCCAGAGGTGTCCATTACCGTACAGCACTCCAGAGGAGCAGAGTCCCAGTGGACACTCTACAGCCCAAGAGCCCAGCTCCCCTCCCCCACACGACCTATCAGCGAATCAGAGGAATCGGATGGCTCAAGCCCTAGTCCAATCATCTTTCTAGATGAGGTTGGCTACCAGAAGAGTCTCAAAGCGACACTGGACATCCCTCAGATCCCTGGGGGACCAACAGACAGGGTGGAGGACTCTGACTCTGAGGTTAGCGAGTTCTTCGACAGCTTTGACCAGTTTGATGATCTAGACGAACTGAGCTCAGAGAGCTGTACACTCACTCTGCCTCTAGACCCGACATCTTCCATTTCTCCCACCGGCCTAGACCAGAAGAAGAAGTACTCTGAGGCTGGTACTGGCAAGTCAGGGTCCAAGAAAGTGTCCCGAAGCTGTTCCACTATGAACCCCCACCGGTTCGACCAGCGCACCCTACCGGCCAATGTGAAGAAACCCACCCCGCTCAGAAGCCCCCTTCCCCCTGGCTCTCCCTTCGGATCCCCTGACTCCCCCCGGCCGGCCCGGACCTCCTGTGAGGAGAGTGGAGGTCTTCTCTTCAGCCCTGTCAGCTCCTCAGCCTTCAGCCCTTTGGCAGACGGAGGAGCTCTGGATTTCTTCTGGAAGACCGAGGGAGAGGTAGGAGACATGTCAGAGCTACGGAAACCCCAGGACCTTTGTACCCTCTACAAAACCTACTCAGACTTTGCCAGCAGTTTGTCCAAGGAGATCCTGGGCTCTGTGTGTGGATACCAGTCTCCCGTGGACCTCAACGACAATAAGAACCTGAGCTGTGTCTGTCACAAGGAGTTCCAGAACCAGGCTGGACACGTCATGAAGCTGTCTGAGATCCAGGAGACGGTGACTGTCTCCAAGCTGCAGCAGAAGCCCCAGTCTCTGAAGGACGGCATCCAGAGGTTTGCTACAGACTTGGTAGAGATGAGTCTGGGCAGCGCTCTGAGAGACCTGCAGAAGGGAGTGTCCTCTTGCACTACCACCCTCTGCCACCTGGCTGCCAGACTCACCTCGTCTGTCTTCCAGATGGCCTTCCAGGAGATCGGCATGCGCCGCGCCTACGCCCTGAAGGAACGGGCCGTCAACGGACTGGCTGGGTTCCTGGTGGGAGAGGCGGTGTCAGGGGCTCTGAAAGACTTCCTGATGGTGAAGAAGCAGATGTTCAACAGCACGGTGACGCAGTTTGCCGCTGACCTGGCAGAGGAGCTGGTGTTTGAGGGGATGATGGAAGTGTGTCAGTTCTCCCATCCCTCCACCCCCCTCACCCCCAGCGATTGGTCCTTCGGGGTGGGGGAGGACGACGATGAGGAAGTGGTGTCTTCCTATGCCTCGGACCTCTCAGAGTCTGTCCTCCAGGAGGCCTTCATAGAACTGTCCCAGGCTGATGTTGCCTTCAGTACCCAGGCAGCCATCAGTGTCTCTGTGAACAACATCTGCTACGTCAGCGCTGTCGACACACACACCACCTGCAGTACCGCCGCAGGCCACCAGGCTTTCCATGTTAACCCAGCCGAGGAAGGCCCAGGTCCATCAGGCGAAGGTGGCTGTACGGTGAAGAAGGCGCTGTTCTGTGTGTCTGGAATGGCCAGCTGTGTACCGGTCCCCCAGGCAGGCCAGGCCATCTCCCACCTCCACGACTCAGAGGAGATCTGCCAGTGTAAGACCAGCCACAAGAGGAGCTGCAGCTCAGAGAACAGAGTGGTAACCACAACCTCCTCTGATGCTACTGCTGCCACACAAACTGACCTGCTGTCAAAGACCCGCTTTCATAACTTCTCTGGCAACATGGTGGATATGATAGTGAGTGAAGCATGTGAACTGATGACTGCCACAAAGATGAAGAAGAAGGTGGAGGACTGTGCTGACTTCCTTTCTAAGACCATAGTGGGTCGGGGACCTCCATCCGGACAGGAGGGTAGTGTCACTGACCAGACCTCCCTCTACTCTCTCCACCCTCCCGTTCAGCCCCCAGGAGGAGTGAACTCTGAGTCAGGCTCCAAGACTGGCAGAGCAGTCGCTGAGACCCTGCCTGTGATGATGAACACTCTAGAGGTGCCAGGGTTGGAGATTGGAGGCTGGGGAGGCAGGAAGATGACCACCTGCGAGGAGATGGTTCCCAGTCCTGGTCACAAGTCCAACAGGACCCCTGGTACACCCCCCTCGACCCCCAAGCAGCCCAGTGAGGTGTCCCAGGAGAAGCAGATCAAGCAGTTCTCCAAGAAGCTGAAAGAGAAGCTGGCCAAGGAGTTCTCCACTGCCACCCCTCCTCCCACCCCACACTACCAGCCAGGGCCCGAGCCCAAAGAATCCACCTCTGAGACAGACAAGGCTGACTTCATGCTCAAACTGATGAGGTCTCTGTCTGAGGAGGCAGATGGGAACGAGGAGGAGGAGGAGGAAGAAGAGGGTGGAGTAGAAGGGGTTAACTCTGTAACTGAGACAGGAAGCCGCATGCAGCCAGAGCTCAACTTCTTGGATGGAGGACACAAGATGGCCGACAAGGGAGCCCTCCATTACGCAGAGCGCCTGGCGTGCCACATCGTCTCCATGGCGACAGAGATAGACACCCTGGGAGGAGTGGAGGATGGAGGTAGAAGGACGGTGGAGGGCAGGGAGGAGAGGAGAGACAGCATGGCCCAGTTCTCAGCGCAGACCCTGAACACGCTGTGGATATACGCTGGCGAGGTGGCGGGAGAGGTGATCAGCGACGTGAAGAGGATAATGTGGTCAGGACAGTGTCGCCACAGTGCGCTCACACAAGGCAGCCAGGAGCAGTCGGGGGAATGCCCTCACCACCACCAACCCCAGCCCAGTGAACACAGCAGGGACTGCAGGGTGGGTCGTCTGGCTGAACTGTGGTCCAGTGACCTCCTCTCGTCTGTCCTCCACCCATCCACCTCTACCCCCAGCTCTGGTCTATCCTCTGACTACCCCAGCTGTGAGAGTGTGACAGATGAGTACGCTGGCTACCTCATCAGGGTGCTAAAGAAAGAAGGAGGCAGCAGGGAGCTGGTCCTGGATCAGTATGCCAGCCGCCTGGCCTATCGCTCCATCAAACTGGGCCTGGCCCATGCTGCCCGCAACATGAAGAAGAGACCCTCCAGGCACCACTCCTCCAGGAGGCTCCAGCAGAATGGCTGCAGGGGACCCAATGCCGAGCCATTCATACCCAGGGACGAAGCAGGGAGAGTGAGATCTCCTTCCAGAGACGTTGATGAAGGGAGCCAGAGGGAGTACATGGAGCTGGTGAACTTCGCAGAGTCGTTGGCGTGCAACATCACCTGTGACGTCACACGCAAGCTCTGTGTGCCGTCGGTCCGACTACCCAAGTCCCGGACTGACTCGTGTCTGTATAAGAAGTCCAAGCTGGAGGACATGGCAGAGCGCCTGATCAGGAACTCCTTCTCATGCCCCCTGCTGTACAAGGAGGGGAATAGCAGGCAGTACCACAGCACAGGCAGCCTGTACGACGGTGGCTACAGCAGTGGAGTCATGGAGGTTAGTTTGGTTTATTTCATATTTATATTTTAGTAGGCAAAGATACTGTTAACATGGAGAAATTGAATGAAGAAGTCTGATTCATTGTAGCATCACATCAGCTTGCTCTAATTCCCAGCGTTTGTCTCTGCAGGTCCTGGAACACTATGCCAGGAACATAGTGGACGACACGTTGGAGATGGGCCTGGCCTCGGCAGGAAACCCAGCCCTGCAGGGTCCATACAGACACCTCCACTCTGAGAGGCGAGCAGTGGGCTCTGCACTAGGGGAAACAACCTGCCGATACTGCCAGGTCAGGAAGTCTATTTTTTTCTATGGATTACTTATGAGGATCTAGCACCCACCAATTTTAGTTTTTTGGTACAGTCTTTGAGTATGCATGTTGTTTGTTATTCCAGGTCAGGGAGTGTCTGTTCTGCTCACGGCCCAACAGGCAGCACCTCCTCGGGGGAGGAGCAGGCCAGAGGAGGAGGCTGGAAGGGGATGTGGGGGTGTGCGGCCTTGAGATCCCTGAGATCCACATCAATCTGGACCGCAGGGCCGTGTTCGCAGAGGAGATGGTCACTACGGCGATGGAGGGGGCCAAGCGCGAGCTGAGCAACACCAGCCTGAACGCCGACAGCGGGATCGGACACGACGGGTACAGCTTCGCCGAGATCATGACATCAGCACTATCCAACACACGCCAGACCACCAACCTCAGGTACACTGTGACAACACCAGTATTGAAACCTTCCATAACTACCTTCCGGTGCATGCATTATAACATTGGCTGAAATAGTACTCACACACAACTACTTCATGTTTCTAAATGATTTCTTAATTCAGACAAAGGGTACTGCAATGGGATCCCCCGTGGCTCCTAACTATGCTAATGTGTATGTGGGTTACATGGAGAAACAGTCAATTCTCAATCTTCTCAAAAATGTTTTCTTGCCTAACATTATTATGTGGAAACGGTACACTGATGATATTTTTGTTCTATGGAGGGGTGATGCTAAACAGCTCCAGGCATTCCATGCTTTTACTAACTCTTATTCTGAGCACCTGAGATTTATTATGCAATCTGAGACACGTCAAATCAGTTTTTTGATCTTCTGATCTTGTGTGACGATAATGTTCTATACACTGATCTTTACAGGAAACCTACTGATCCTAACAGGGTTGATAGCTGTCACCCGCCTCCCTTGAAAAACAGTTTGCCCTACAGCCAATTCTGTCCAATCAAAAGAATTTGCGAAAAACTATCAGATTTCGACAGAAATATGACTGAGATGCAAAGAAAATTCAAGGAGAAGGGGTACAAAAATGGTCAGATTATTACTGTCATTGAGAGAAATCCAAAACAAATCGAGACATGATCTCTCAAGGACAGTCTCGCAAAAAGAAGCATTCTTGTGTTCTTACTACCTGCTATTCAAAGTGTTCTGAACAAATTAAGGGAATCATTCAAACGTTGGCACATTCTAAGATCCGATGACCGTATCGGTAATGTATTTTCAGACCCTCCCTTGATCGTATTCTCACGGGACAGAAATCTCAGAGACCAATTGGTACACTATGATTTACCACAATACCCCTGCACAACGTCTATTCACGCCCCTACTGGATGAAAACTACAAGTGTAATGGCTGTGCTCAATGCAAAGGCACTTACAAATGTAGATCCTTCAAACACCCTCAAACAGGGAAAGCGAGCCATTCCAAAGGCGTTATCACATGCTCCACTAAGGCAGTTATTTATCTGATACCGTGGCAAGGAAAAAGTATGTGAACCCTTTGGAATGACCTGGATTTCTGCATAAATTAGTCATACAATTTGATCTGATCTTCAGCTATTCACAACAATAGACAAACACGGTGTTTAAACTAATAACAAACATTGTATTTTTCTTATCTATTGAATATACAATTTAAACATTCACAGTGTAGGTTGTAAAAAGTATGTGAACCCTTAGGCTAATGACTTCTCCAAATGCTAATTGAAGTCAGGAGTCAGCTAACATCAAATCAAAGTTAATTTGTCATGTGCGCTGAATACAACAGGTGTCGTACAGTGAAATGCTTACTTACAGGCTCTATACCCATAGTGCAAAAAAAGGTGTTAGGTGAACAATAGGTAAGTAAAGAAATAAAACAACAGTAAAAAGACAGGCTATATACAGTAGCGAGGCTATAAAAGTAGCGAGGCTACATAGACACTGGTTAGTCAGGCTGATTGAGGTAGTATGTACATGAATGTATAGTTAAAGTGACTATGCATATATGATGAGCAGAGAGTAGCAGCAGCGTAAAAGAGGGGTTGGGGGGGGGCACACAATGCAAATAGTCCGTGTAACCATTTGGTTACCTGTTCAGGAGTCTTATGGCTTGGGGGTAAAAAAAAACCTGGAGTCCAATCAAATGAGACGAGATTGGAGATGTTGGTTAGATTTGCCCTGCCCTATAAAAAAACTCACAATTTGAGTTTGCTATTCACAAGAAGCATTGCCTGATGTTTGTTTATTAATTTATTTCACTTTTATTTAACCAGGTAGGCCGGTTGAGAACAAGTTCTCATTGACAACTGCGACCTGGCCAAGGTAAAGCAAAGCAGTGCGATAAGAACAACACAGTTACATAAACAAACGTACAGTCAATAACACAATATAAAAAACTATATACAGTGTGTAAATGTAGTAAGATTAGGGAGGTAAAGGCAATAAATAGGCCATAGTGGCGAAATAATTACAATTTAGCATTAACACTGGAGTGATAGATGTGCAGAAGATGATGATGTGAACCATACCTCGAACAGAAGAGATCTCAGAAGACCTGAGATTAAGAATTGTTGACTTAGATAAAGCTGGAAAGGGTTACACAAGTATCTCTAAAAGCCTTGCTGTTCATCAGTCCACTATAGGACAACTTGTCTATAAATGGAGAAAGTTCAGCACTGTTGCTACTCTCCCTAGGAGTGGCCGTCCTGCAAAGATGACTGCAAGAGCACAGCGCAAAATGCTCATTGAGGTTAAGAAGAATCCTAGAGTGTCAGCTAAAGACTTACAGAAATCCCTGTTACCTGCTGGTACATGCTAACATCTCTGTTGACGAGTCTACGATACGTAAAACACTAAACAAGAATGGTGTTCATGGGAGGACACCACAGAAGAAGCCACTGCTGTCCAAAGAAAACACTGCTGCACGTCTGAAGTTTGCAAAAGTGCACCTGGATGTTCCACAGCACTTCTGGCAAAATATTCTGTGGACAGATGAAACTACAGTTGAGTTGTTTGGAAGGAAAACAACACTATGTGTGGAGAGGAAAAAATGGCACAGCACACCAACATCAGAACCTCAACCGCCTTCTGCATTCTGTGGCCCAGTCAGAGTCCTGACCTCAACCGCCTTCTGTGGCCCAGTCAGTGTCCTGACCTCAACCGCCTTCTGCCTTCTGTGGCCCAGTCAGAGTCCTGACCACAACCGCCTTCTGCCTTCTGTGGCCCAGTCAGTGTCCTGACCTCAACCGCCTTCTGCATTCTGTGGCCCAGTCAGTGTCCTGACCTCAACCTCATTTGAAAATGCTGTGGCATGACCTCGAGCGGTTCACACCAGACATCCTAAGAATATTTCTGAACTGAAACCGTTTTGTAAAGAGGAATGGTCCAAAATTCCTCCTGACCGTTGTGCAGATCTGATCCACAACTACAGAAAACGTTTGGTTGAGGTTGTTGCTGCCAAAGGAGGGTGAACCAGTTATTAAATCCAATCACACACTTTTTCCACCCTGCACTGTGAATGTTTATGCTGTGTGTTCAATAAAGACATGAAAACGTATAATTGTTTGTGTGTTATTAGTTTAAGCAGACCGTGTTTGTCTTTTGTTGTGATTTAGTTGAAGATCAGAACAAATTTTAGGACTAATTCATGCAGAAATCCAGGTCATTCTAAAGGGTCACATACTTTTTGTTGCCACTGTACGTGTCCTTGTGGTAAACATGATTTGGGTAAAACGAAGCGCGAATTAAATGTATGAATTTCGGTGCTTCGTAGCTCCATTAGGTGCAAAAACTCGACGTACCCTGCTGCGGCCCACTTTTTGGAAGCAAACCTTCGCTATTTCAGCATCGAACACATCACCCTGTGTGAGGGGGTGACCTTGACAATGTATTGTTAAAACGAGAGGCTGCCTGGATCTTTAATTTACAGACCCTTGCTCCATTCAGTCTCAACGTAGACTTTGATCTGAAGCCATTCTTGTGATTACTGTGATTCTACTATCCATTGTAAATATTTATAGGCCTATGTAGCCAAATGGTATCTATGATCGTATGTTATTCATTCATGCTTTTTATGTTCTATTATCTATAAATCAACCAATGGAATCAAGCCAAATCTATCCATGATTACAGACACCTGTGTGTTTCCTTTGACACTATATAAACTAGTGACACGCAGTGTTTGTCATTATACCCTGATGAAGAAAGATTGTCTGTCAACGTTGGTTATTAGGTTAAATGATTGCATCTGAGCTCCTAGAGTGTGTGGCTCTCCTTTTTTACAGTTTTTAAGACACAACATCACCACTCTGTGACCAGCGCTAATGTTGCAGAGTACAACCACATGCGGAGACAATTCCTGTAACTTTACATGACTGTTCACATGGGTTTCCTTATGGGTTAACTGCAATGGTTAGTAATAGGTAAGGCAAGTTCTTGTGACGCACCATATTGGGCAATTCATTGTAGAGTGAGTCCAAACATTTTTTATTTCCGTATTTGACCAGATTACACAAACATAGTAAAGGAGCCAAGAAGGGGTTCACCATCTTGATAACTAACTATTCTCTGAGTCCCTATGTTGATACTGTTACGAATGTGTATTTCTGTGTATAAAACTGATTTATTAATGTGTCTGGTTCCCTCCCCTGTCCCTGTGGTAGTTTCCCAGGCAGGGAGGCCACAGAGTCCTCTGTGTCCCAGCAGCTCAGTCTGAGTGTGGGAGATGACAGCCTGGGCAGCTGGTCCCGCCTCAGCTTCGAGGACGAACACCCTGACGAGACCAGCAGCTTCCTGCACCTCAGCGACAGGTAGAGAACACACAGAACATCATGTAGTCTCAAACTATTCTGCTCTGTTCTTTTAGTTTCTCTGAAGGCTAAATTAAATGTCTCTAGTCTAGATTAGCTGACTAATGATTCACCTCTTGAAACACTTCTCTATTGTCTTTGAGCACTGTTGTCTCTCTCACACCAGCGAATGACTCTAACCCATGTTCAATGTCCACAGATGGATAGATATGAGTAGTAGAGCTTTCGACTATGGTTGTGGCATTCAGCCTAGACTTAAATGAATGCTGAAACTAATGAATGCAAGTCAGTTATCACCGTTTTGGCTCCACTGCCAATGAGAAATAGGTGTATTTTTTTTCAGTTGAGAGGTCAAATGGTGTTTCCCATGTTGTTTTAAGGTGGCTGTGGTGATTTAGTGATAAGCTGTTTTGATCCTGTGAGACTGAGTTGAGATCGGTACAAGACAGGTTCCTCCATGTTGCCTGTCAGGCTGACGTTAGCAGGCCACTGGAGGATATGAAGTCACTAGGTCACTGACAGCAGAATGTATCATTTGGGAACCTCTAGAATAGTGCTATTACACTCTAACCAGGTCTAAATCGGTGCCTGGTTGGAGGTGAACGATTAAGAAAACACAATGGAACTGGCTTTGAGGTCCAGTGTTGAGTTTGAGGGATCTAATACCTTCCCCTGCCATGAAACGATTAACTTTGATTTGAGCAAATCTAGTCTCTCCTCGTGTCAATGTTATAGATTTTAAATGGCTGTTAAATGCCGAGTTCTGCTGAGATTGTTTGAGTAACTGCATAAGGATAATGTCAAGCTTTAAGAGAACTGGCTTTTCCTTTCTGATAGACACACACGCACACACACACACACACACACTGGTCTGTTGGTGTGAATCTGGTGTAATGCTCTGAGAGTGACATGGTCTCACCAGTCTATAGTCTCAGGATAGGAGTAGAGTTCTTGACATTCCAAGTCTCAGCCTGCTATCTCTTATTTTACAGACCCAGTACACATGTACACTTCTCTCCCCAGATAGTGAAAAGGAGACTGTGGGGAGATCAGCTAGTTACTTTGGCCAACAGCCTAGTGAAAGTATCATAATATTTTCTAAAGGTTGTGTCTGTAGCAGCCTGTCTCTTTCTCTGCCCCAGGCCCTTTTCACAGGAACAAAGTCCATCCATGTGTAATTCATTAGCCTCTCTCCCTTCAAAAGACGTATCCAACCATCTCCCATTTGTCAACAAAATAACCCAGGAAAGGAACGGCTTCATTTGGAAAGTATTCAAACTTTGAACGACCTTTCAGCATACCACTCTCACAAACCACAGCTCAAGAGACACTTCTATCTTAGCTGGGTCATTAATGAGCTAATTGACATAGATGGAGTTATTTTTAGATTTCCACATCATTCTCTACATACCAGAGCAGGTACCAGCCAGCCTGGTAATGGGGACTAATTACAGTGATAGATGTTGTGTTGTGATGGATGTCCTGGTGGAGAATGCAGTGATCTCACATAATTAGCAGTCATCAGTTGTTGCTTTGATTGAAAGTTCTTTCAGGACGAAGCCTCACATTTTATATGGACAACATTAATAATGGATGACTTGTTTTTGCCAGGTAAGAGACCTTTGTGTTTCCAACACCTCAGACTGTGTGTTTGTTTGTGCCCAGTGTTAGCTGCCAGGGTTGAGCAATGGTCTTGTCTCTTGCAGCAATGGGAACAGCAGTAGTTGGAGCAGCCTGGGGTTAGAGGGAGAGGTGTATGAAGACCGCTTGTCCTTCTCTCCCTCTGACAGGTCGGTCCGTACATACAGCTAACCGTGCTAATTCTAACCGCTAGTCTCTTTATAGCTCCAGATCTAGGGTCAGATCCTATCCCCATATCCTAACCCTTACCATTACATCATCTGACCCGGTCTCAGTAGTTAGGGCCAACTTCTGCTTATGCCCCCTAATCACTGCATGATGTCAGAGCTGTGATCAGCAAAGCTGTAGAATGTGACTGTGTGTCTGTGTTTGAGACAACAGCTTCTACCCTCTACAGATCCCTCTAGATAACCATAGAGGACAGAGCATGTCTTTGTCACAGTGTGTCCCCACTTTGTCGGCACACTAGTGGAATTAACCTAGGCAATGTAATCTGTGTGTGTACAGTGGCAAGAAAAAGTATGTGAACCCTTTGGAATTACCTGGATTTCTGCATAAACTGGTCATCAAATTTGATCTGATCTTCATTTAAGTCACAACAATAGTCAAACATTATGTGCTTAAACTAATAACAAACAAATTATTATATTTTTCTTGTCTATATTGAATACATAATTTAAACATTCACAGTGTAGGTTGTAAAAAGTATGTGAACTCCTAGGCTAATGACTTCTCCAAATGCTAATTGGAGTCAGGAGTCAGCTAACCCGGAGTCCAATCAATGAGACGAGATTGGAGATGTTGGTTAGAGCTGCCTTGCCCTATAAAAACACTCACAAAATCTGAGTTTGCTATTCACAAGAAACATTGCCTGATGTGAACCATGCCTCGAACAGAAGAGATCTCAGAAGACCTGAGATAAAGAATTGTTGACTTACATAAAGCTGGAAAGGGTTACACAAGTATCTCTAAAAGCCTTGCTGTTCATCAGTCCACGGTAGGACAACTTGTCTATAAATGGAGAAAGTTCAGCACTGTTGCTACTCTCCCTAGGAGTGGCCGTCCTGCAAAGATGACTGCAAGAGCACAGCGCAAAATGCTCATTGAGGTTAAGAAGAATCCTAGAGTGTCAGCTAAAGACTTACAGAAATCCCTGTTACCTGCTGGTACATGCTAACATCTCTGTTGACGAGTCTACGATACGTAAAACACTAAACAAGAATGGTGTTCATGGGAGGACACCACAGAAGAAGCCACTGCTGTCCAAAGAAAACACTGCTGCACGTCTGAAGTTTGCAAAAGTGCACCTGGATGTTCCACAGCACTTCTGGCAAAATATTCTGTGGACAGATGAAACTACAGTTGAGTTGTTTGGAAGGAAAACAACACTATGTGTGGAGAGGAAAAAATTCCTCCTGACCGTTGTGCAGATCTGATCCACAACTACAGAAAACGTTTGGTTGAGGTTGTTGCTGCCAAAGGAGGGTGAACCAGTTATTAAATCCAATCACACACTTTTTCCACCCTGCACTGTGAATGTTTATGCTGTGTGTTCAATAAAGACATGAAAACGTATAATTGTTTGTGTGTTATTAGTTTAAGCAGACCGTGTCTGTCTTATTGTTGTGACCTAGATGATCAGATCCAATTTATGCAGAAATCCAGGTATTTCCAAAGGGGTCACATATTTTTGCCATTGTACGTGTGTGTTTACGTGTGTGTTTACGTGTGTGTTTACGTGTGTATTTACGTGTGTATTTACGTGTGTGTTTACGTGTGTGTTTACGTGTGTGTTTACGTGTGTGTTTACGTGTGTGTTTACGTGTGTGTTTACGTGTGTGTTTACGTGTGTGTTTACGTGTGTGTTTACGTGTGTGTTTACGTGTGTGTTTACGTGTGTGTTTACGTGTGTGTTTACGTGTGTGTTTACGTGTGTATTTACGTGTGTGTTTACGTGTGTGTTTACGTGTGTGTTTACGTGTGTGTTTACGTGTGTGTTTACGTGTGTGTTTACGTGTGTATTTACGTGTGTGTTTACGTGTGTGTTTACGTGTGTGTTTACGTGTGTGTTTACGTGTGTGTTTACGTGTGTGTTTACGTGTGTATTTACGTGTGTGTTTACGTGTGTGTTTACGTGTGTGTTTACGTGTGTGTTTACGTGTGTGTTTACGTGTGTGTTTACGTGTGTGTTTACGTGTGTGTTTACGTGTGTGTTTACGTGTGTGTTTACGTGTGTATTTACGTGTGTGTTTACGTGTGTGTTTACGTGTGTGTTTACGTGTGTGTTTACGTGTGTGTTTACGTGTGTATTTACGTGTGTGTTTACGTGTGTGTTTACGTGTGTGTTTACGTGTGTGTTTACGTGTGTGTTTACGTGTGTGTTTACGTGTGTGTTTACGTGTGTGTTTACGTGTGTGTTTACGTGTGTGTTTACGTGTGTGTTTACGTGTGTGTTTACGTGTGTGTTTACGTGTGTTTTACGTGTGTGTTTACGTGTGTATTTACGTGTGTGTTTACGTGTGTGTTTACGTGTGTGTTTACGTGTGTGTTTACGTGTGTGTTTACGTGTGTGTTTACGTGTGTATTTACGTGTGTGTTTACGTGTGTGTTTACGTGTGTGTTTACGTGTGTGTTTACGTGTGTGTTTACGTGTGTATTTACGTGTGTGTATTTACGTGTGTGTATTTACGTGTGTGTTTACGTGTGTGTTTACGTGTGTGTTTACGTGTGTATTTACGTGTGTGTTTACGTGTGTGTTTACGTGTGTGTTTACGTGTGTGTTTACGTGTGTATTTACGTGTGTGTTTACGTGTGTATGCGTAAGCCTACTAGTAGCTGTGGAAAGGGCTGAAGCTGGTTTCTCTGTTTGTCTGCATGCTGCATGTCTGAGTGAGGCAGGCACCCTGACCAGAGCTCTCCTCAGACTCTCCTCAACTAGTGGAAACTGATGACAACAGACTCAGTTAGACCTCCCACCCTAGTCCTGCAGTAAGGGATATCTAGCCAGTAGACAGTACAATGAGAGAGCCCAACCTACTCCAGGAGGAAAGTCATATCTGTATACAGTATAGGCTAGACAATGGGAGAGGTTAATGATCCAAGTGTAATGGAATCTGTTGCCCTGGGATCTGTAAATAAATGTACAACTGTAGATGTATTTTTATAGGTTTGCCGCTTGGCACATCACACTGTAAATATTTGCATTATGTATACACTACCAGTCAAAAGTTTTAGAACACCTACTACTCGTTCAAGGGTTTCTTTATTTTTTAAAACTATTTTCTACATTGTAGAATAATAGTGAAGACATCAACACTGAAATAACATATGGAATCATGTAGTAACCAAAAAAGTGTTAAACATATCAAATTATATTTTATGTCAGATTTTTCAAATAGCCACCTTTTGCTATAACAGCTTTGCACACTTTTGGCATTCTCACAACCAGCTTCATGAGGTAGTCACCTGGAATGCATTTCAATTAACAGGTATGCCTTGTTTAAAAGTTACATTTGTGGAATTTCTTTCTTTCATAATGCGTTTGAGCCAATCAGTTGTTGTGACAAGGTAGGGGTGATATACAGAAGATTGTCCTATTTGGTAAAAGATCAAGTCCATATTATAACAAGAACAACTCAAATAAGCAAAGAGAAACGACAGTCCATCATTACTTTAAGACATGATGGTCAGTCAATACGGAACATTTCAAGAAATTTGGAAATTTCTTCAAGTGCAGTCGCAAAATCCATCAAGAGCTATGGTGAAACTAGCACTCATGAGGACCACCACAGGAAAGGAAGACCCAGAGTTACCTCTGCTGCAGAGGATAAGTTCATTAGATTTACCAGCCTCTGAAATTGCAGCCCAAATAAATGCTTCAGAGTTAAAGTAACAGACACATCTCCACATCAACTGTTCAGAGGAGACTGTGTGAATCAGGCCTTATTGGTTTAATTGCAGCAAATGAACCACTATTAAAGACTACCAATATAAAGAAGATCCTTGCTTGGGCCATGAAACACGAGCAATGGACATTAGACCGGTGGAAAATTGTCCTTTGGTCTGGAGTCCAAATTGGAGATTTTTGGTTCTAACCCCATGTCCTTTTGTGGGTGAACGGATGATCTCTGCATGTGTATTTCCCACCGTAAAGCATGGAGGAGGTGGTGTTATGGTGTGGGGGTGCTTTGCTGGCAGCACTGGGATTCATTTAGAATTCAAGGCACACTTAACCAGCATTGCTACCGCAGCGAAACGCCATCCCATCTGGTTTGCGCTTAGTCCCACTATCATTTGTTTTTCAACAGGACAATGGCCCAACACACCTCCAGGCTGTGTAAGGGCTAAGAAGGAGAGTGATGGAGAGCGCTGCATCAGATGACCCGGTGTCCACAATCCCTGTACCTCAACCCAATTGAGATGGTTTGGGATGAGTCGGACCGCAGAGTGAAGGAAAAGCAGCCGACAAGTGCTCAGCATATGTGGGAACTTCAAGACTGTTGGAAAAGCATTCCAGGTGAAGCTAGTTGAGAGAATTCCAAGCGTGTGCAAAGCTGTCAAGGCAAAGGGTGGCTATTTGAAGAATCTTACATTTGGATTTGTATAACACTTTTTTGGGTTACAACATGATTCCATATGTGTTATTTCATAGTTTTGATGTCTTCACTATTATTCTACAATGTGAAAATAAAGAAAATCCCATGAATGAGTAGGTGTTCTAAAACGTTTGACCGGTAGTGAATATACAGTAGAGATATGGAAAGTATGATTTTATAAGTCCTTAGGCATTACATGTCATCTCCTGCTAATGGTTAAGCATAGTGAAGAGTGAATACTCACTATGGTAGGATTGTAGGACTATGAGAGAAGCTCTGACTCTTTCCACTGTAAGGGTCAGTTGGGGAGAGCTAAAGTCAGGGGACTGGGAGAGATGAGCATGCTGGGAGTTGCTGATGATAAATCAAATTATCGACACCGACCATACCAATCATTTATTGCATGGATTATGCTGATATTGTTCATTACGAGAAGTAACCTGTACTAGAGATGTGAAGTTTGGAAATTAAATAAATTTGCTAATATGGGTGATTGTTAACGGGACAATTGATGGCTACAACCATCAAACTCATTACTGTTATTAACTTATTGTTCTATTTATCATTATCGCATTCATTCAGGCAATTTAACACGATATGGATTTTTGTCAATGTCGCCCAGGTCTAGTTCACTAATGTAATGTCCCAGGTTTAGTTCACTAATGTAATGTTGTAGATATGACTGCAGACAGAAGTAGTGCACTATAACCTATTTGGAATTCAGATTTGCTATATGCCAATTTGCATGTTGGGAGCTGTGGTCTGTCTTGCATGCTGTGTGGCTCCAGAGTCTGCCTGCTCCCTCTCCCTCTCAACTATCTGCTCTCTCTCTGCTTCCTCTATTTGCTCCCTCTCTCTGCTTCCTCTATTTGCTCTCTCTCTGCTTCCTCTATTTGCGCTCTCTCTGCTTCCTCTATTTGCTCTCTCTCCCTCTCAACTATCTGCTCTCTCTCTTCTTCCTCTATTTGCTCTCTCTCTTCTTCCTCTATTTGCTCTCTCTCTTCTTCCTCTATTTGCGATCTCTCTGCTTCCTCTATTTGCTCCCTCTCTGCTTCCTCTATTTGCTCTCTCTCTGCTTCCTCTATTTGCTCGCTCTCTGCTTCCTCTATTTGCTCTCTCTCTGCTTCCTCTATTTGCTCTCTCTCTGCTTCCTCTATTTGCTCGCTCTCTGCTTCCTCTATTTGCTCGCTCTCTGCTTCCTCTATTTGCTCTCTCTCCCTCTCAACAATCTGCTCTCTCTCTTCTTCCTCTATTTGCTCTCTCCTTCCTCTATTTGCTCTCTCTCTTCTTCCTCTATTTGCTCTCTCTCTTCCTCTATTTGCGCGCTCTGCTTCCTCTATTTGCGCTCTCTCTGCTTCCTCTATTTGCGCTCTCTCTCTGCTTCCTCTATTTGCTCTCTCTCTGCTTCCTCTATTTGCGCTCTCTCTGCTTCCTCTATTTGCGCTCTCTTCTTGCTCTATTTGCTTGCTCTCTTCTTGCTCTATTTGCTTGCTCTCTTCTTGCTCTATTTGCTTGCTCTCTTCTTGCTCTATTTGCTCGCTTTCTTCTTCCTCTATTTGCTCGCTCTCTTCTTCCTCTATTTGCTCGCTCTCTTCTTCCTCTATTTGCTCGCTCGCTCTCTTCTTCCTCTATCTGCTCGCTCGCTCTCTCTCTTTCTCCATCTGCTCTCTCGCTCTCTCTTTCTCCTTCCTCTGTCTGCTCTCTCTTCCTCTGTCTGCTCTCTCTCTCTTTCTCCTTCCTCTGTCTGCTCTCTCTCTCTTTCTCCTTCCTCTGTCTGCTCTCTCTCTCTCCTTCCTCTATCTGCTCTCTCTCTCTCCTTCCTCTATCTGCTCTCTCTCTCTCCTTCCTCTGTCTGCTCTCTCTTCCTCTGTCTGCTCTCCCTCCTCTATCTGCTCTCCCTCCTCTATCTGCTCTCTCTTTCTCCTTCCTCTGTCTGCTCTCTCTTCCTCCTCTACCTGCTCTCTCTCTCTCTCTCTCTCTCTCTCTCTCTCTCTCTCTCTCTCTCTCTCTCTCTCTCCTTCCTCTTCCTTCCTATCTTCTCTCTCTCTCTCTCTCTCCTTCCTATATCTTCTCTCTCTCTCTCTCTCTCTCCTTCCTATATCTTCTCTCTCTCTCTCTCTTCCTATATCTTCTCTCTCTCTCTCTCTCTCCTTCCTATATCTTCTCTCTCTCTCCTTCCTATATCTTCTCTCTCTCTCTCCTTCCTATATCTTCTCTCTCTCTCCTTCCTATATCTTCTCTCTCTCTCTCCTTCCTATATCTTCTCTCTCTCTCTCTCCTTCCTATATCTTCTCTCTCTCTCTCTCTTCCTATATCTTCTCTCTCTCTCTCTCCTTCATATATCTTCTCTCTCTCCTTCATATATCTTCTCTCTCTCCTTCCTATATCTTCTCTCTCTCCTTCCTATATCTTCTCTCTCTCCTTCCTATATCTTCTCTCTCTCTCTCTCTTCCTATATCTTCTCTCTCTCTCTCTCTCCTTCCTATATCTTCTCTCTCTCTCTCTCTCCTTCCTATATCTTCTCTCTCTCTCTCTCTCCTTCCTATATCTTCTCTCTCTCTCTCTCCTTCCTATATCTTCTCTCTCTCTCTCTCCTTCCTATATCTTCCCTCTCTCTCTCTCCTTCCTATATCTTCCCTCTCTCTCTCTCTCTTTCTCTCTCTTCTTCCTCTATCTTTTCTCTTTCTCTCTTCTTCCTATATCTGCTCTCTCTCTCTCTCTCTTCTCTGTGTCTACAATGGTGCTGGTCAGTTCTCTTACGAGTGTAATATTTCTCACTCCACAGCGAAGGCACTGAGGACAAGGAGCTCGAGACCAAGGATGAATCATGCGGTATGACAGTTACTTCTATCATTAACTGCACCAGATATCGATGGCAAATAGGCTGCTTTATATTATCCTAGTAATTTCTACATGAAGCATTTGATAGTAACTTGGTTCCTATAAGCTACAAACAGTACATACCTTACCATGTTGCACAGCCACACTACAAACAGTACCACCTCAGCATGCACCTGAGCATCATGAAGACATATCCCTGTCCTTCTAAGTCCTGTGTGGTAATACATAGTTCCCTGCTATAGATTAAGAGTGGTTAGACTAGGAGACTTGGCCCTGTGTGTGTGTGTGTGTGTGTGTCTGTGCTGCTAGGAGGGGAATTCACCCACCGCCCACACATTCAGCCAAACTGCCACCCATTCATCTATTCTGCCTGAGGTCTCTGCCTGAGGTCTCTGCCTGAGGTCTCTGCCTGAGGTCTCTGCCTGAGGTCTCTGCCTGAGGTCTCTGCCTGAGGTCTCTGCCTGAGGTCTCTGCCTGAGGTCTCTGCCTGTCAGACCAGATTCCCCAGTGGACTGAGGGGTTAAGGCTCCAGGCTGTGTCAGACCCGGGCCCAGCCAGCCAAGTGGGGGAGGGAGTGTGGGAAACAGGCTTGGCCCACCACCAGAGGAGAGGAAACACGACTGTCGGACAGAGACAGGACGACTGTCGGACAGAGACAGGACGACTGTCGGACAGAGACAGGACGACTGTCGGACAGAGACAGGACGACTGTCGGACAGAGACAGGACGACTGTCGGACAGAGACAGGACGACTGTCGGACAGCGACAGGACGACTGTCGGACAGCGACAGGACGACTGTCGGACAGCGACAGGACGACTGTCGGACAGCGACAGGACGACTGTCGGACAGCGACAGGACGACTGTCGGACAGCGACAGGACGACTGTCGGACAGCGACAGGACGACTGTCGGACAGAGACAGGACGACTGTCGGACAGAGACAGGACGACTGTCGGACAGAGACAGGACGACTGTCGGACAGCGACTGGACGACTGTCGGACAGAGACTGGACGACTGTCGGACAGAGACTGGACGTGGGAGGAAGCTGATATCTCTTCTCTCCCCTTTCAGGTTCAGTGCGTGTGGGCCAGGCTCAGGCTTACAGGCACCTCCTGGTGGTAAATTCTGAGCTCAGGGAGATGACTCCTGACCCACAGCACATGACCTTTGACCCCCAGCTCAGGAGCATGCTGCAGTGGGCGGCGGCCTCCATGGCTGACTTGCCCATGGTTCAGCTGAGTCCTAGTGGCAGCAGGGAGCTGCAGCAGGTGAGTAACCTTAACCCTCGACCAAAGGATTACACACACAGTGGTACCTCAGTCTTTACTGCGGTGTATTAGTTACTGCTTGCTGAGCTGTGTTCTGTCTGCTCTTCCAGCTGCCTGCGGTGGTCCAGAGGCTGAAGGAGAGGGAGTGGAAGGTGGGAGAGCTGCTCCAAGCCCTGCTGCATTACTGTGAGGAGACCCAAACACACACCCCACCCCAGTCTGAACCCAGAGAGGCGGGGAGAGCATCCCACCACACTCCCCTCTTCCAGTGGCTCCTGGAGCATGCTTAGGCTCACTGCACCTCTCCTACCTCCCCTCCCTCCTTACCTCTCCCCAACACTACTTACTGTACAGTATATCTGTGAAGCCTGCTACATAGTGAGCACTACCTGTTAAACTAAACCCTGTGAAGATTCCCATCACTTCTCAGTGATGTGCAGCGTACCTGCCAAACCCCGAGCCCCCAATCTAGCCTCCTCGTACCGTGGATCCTGTCCCTTATAGGGCTGTACCCCCATCGTTACCCGGAGGGCGCTATTAAAAACAGCAATTCTTATTATTGTGTGCGTGTGTGGGCATATTGCCTACCGTAACTGAAAGCAATTGTGTATTTTCTTCTCTCTTCTCTGGTTTTGTTGTGGTTGTTTTTAAAGGGATTCTTCTGGATTTTCTATTCCCTCCGTCAGATGAACACCCGGATAGCGTTGGCGCAATGACTGGGAGTCTATGGTATCTACTAGCATGCCAGCAGTTACCCATAGACATCCACTCATTGCACTAACACTAGTTAGCATCTTTCAAACTGCACACAGAGGCATATCTGGTATCCATTGGTTTATTTGACTCTTCATTGCCAAAATCCCAAAGTATCCCTTTAACATTGGTCTGTATATCACAGGTTGATTAGTGTGCTGTTGTTGACGACTGGCTTTGTTAAAGCGTTCCTACCCTGGTTCTACAGAGAGTAACTTTAACCTCTGTTACAGACAGTAACCTTCTGTTACAGGGGAGGGTGAGAGTAACTTTAACCTCTGTTACAGACAGTAACCTTCTGTTACAGGGGAGGGTGAGAGAGTAACTTTAACCTCTGTTACAGGGGAGGGTGAGAGTAACTTTAACCTCTGTTACAGACAGTAACCTTCTGTTACAGGGGAGGGTGAGAGTAACTTTAACCTCTGTTACAGACAGTAACCTTCTGTTACAGGGGAGGGTGAGAGAGTAACTTTAACCTCTGTTACAGACAGTAACCTTCTGTTACAGGGGAGGGTGAGAGAGTAACTTTAACCTCTGTTACAGACAGTAACCTTCTGTTACAGGGGAGGGTGAGAGTAACTTTAACCTCTGTTACAGACAGTAACCTTCTGTTACAGGGGAGGGTGAGAGAGTAACTTTAACCTCTGTTACAGACAGTAACCTTCTGTTACAGGGGAGGGTGAGAGTAACTTTAACCTCTGTTACAGACAGTAACCTTCTGTTACAGGGGAGGGTGAGAGAGTAACTTTAACCTCTGTTACAGACAGTAACCTTCTGTTACAGGGGAGGGTGAGAGAGTAACTTTAACCTCTGTTACAGACAGTAACTTTCTGTTACAGGGGAGGGTGAGAGAGTAACTTTAACCTCTGTTACAGACAGTAACCTTCTGTTACAGGGGAGGGTGAGAGTAACTTTAACCTCTGTTACAGACAGTAACCTTCTGTTACAGGGGAGGGTGAGAGAGTAACTTTAACCTCTGTCACAGACAGTAACCTTCTGTTACAGGGGAGGGTGAGAGAGTAACTTTAACCTCTGTTACAGGGGAGGTTGAGAGAGTAACTTTAACCTCTGTTACAGGGGAGGGTGAGAGTAACTTTAACCTCTGTTACAGGGGAGGGTGAGAGAGTAACCTTAACCTCTGTTACAGACAGTAACCTTCTGTTACAGGGGAGGGTGAGAGAGTAACTTTAACCTCTGTTACAGGGGAGGGTGAGAGTAACTTTAACCTCTGTTACAGACAGTAACCTTCTGTTACAGGGGAGGGTGAGAGTGTAACTTTAACCTCTGTTACAGGGGAGGGTGAGAGAGTAACCTTAACCTCTGTTACAGACAGTAACCTTCTGTTACAGGGGAGGGTGAGAGAGTAACTTTAACCTCTGTTACAGGGGAGGGTGAGAGTAACTTTAACCTCTGTTACAGACAGTAACCTTCTGTTACAGGGGAGGGTGAGAGAGTAACTTTAACCTCTGTCACAGACAGTAACCTTCTGTTACAGGGGAGGGTGAGAGTGTAACTTTAACCTCTGTTACAGACAGTAACCTTCTGTTACAGGGGAGGGTCAGAGAGTAACTTTAACCTCTGTTACAGGGGAGGGTGAGAGAGTAACTTTAACCTCTGTCACAGACAGTAACCTTCTGTTACAGGGGAGGGTCAGAGAGTAACTTTAACCTCTGTTACAGGGGAGGGTGAGAGAGTAACTTTAACCTCTGTTACAGGGGAGGGTGAGAGAGTAACTTTAACCTCTGTCACAGACAGTAACCTTCTGTTACAGGGGAGGGTGAGAGTGTAACTTTAACCTCTGTTACAGGGGAGGGTGAGAGAGTAACCTTAACCTCTGTTACAGACAGTAACCTTCTGTTACAGGGGAGGGTGAGAGTGTAACTTTAACCTCTGTTACAGGGGAGGGTGAGAGAGTAACCTTAACCTCTGTTACAGACAGTAACCTTATGTTACAGGGGAGGGTGAGAGAGTAACTTTAACCTCTGTTACAGGGGAGGGTGAGAGTAACTTTAACCTCTGTTACAGACAGTAACCTTCTGTTACAGGGGAGGGTGAGAGAGTAACTTTAACCTCTGTCACAGACAGTAACCTTCTGTTACAGGGGAGGGTGAGAGTGTAATTTTAACCTCTGTTACAGGGGAGGGTGAGAGAGTAACTTTAACCTCTGTTACAGGGGAGGGTGAGAGAGTAACTTTAACCTCTGTTACAGGGGAGGGTGAGAGAGTAACTTTAACCTCTGTTACAGGGGAGGGTGAGAGAGTAACTTTAACCTCTGTTACAGACAGTAACCTTCTGTTACAGGTGAGGGTGAGAGTAACTTTAACCTCTGTTACAGGGGAGGGTGAGAGAGTAACTTTAACCTCTGTTACAGACAGTAACCTTCTGTTACAGGGGAGGGTGAGAGAGTAACTTTAACCTCTGTTACAGGGGAGGGTGAGAGAGTAACTTTAACCTATGTTACAGACAGTAACCTTCTGTTACAGGGGAGGGTGAGAGAGTAACTTTAATCTCTGTTACAGGGGAGGGTGAGAGAGTAACTTTAACCTCTGTCACAGACAGTAACCTTCTGTTACAGGGGAGGGTGAGAGTGTAACTTTAACCTCTGTTACAGGGGAGGGTGAGAGAGTAACCTTAACCTCTGTTACAGGGGAGGGTGAGAGAGTAACTTTAACCTCTATTACAGACAGTAACCTTCTGTTACAGGGGAGGGTGAGAGAGTAACTTTAACCTCTGTTACAGGGGAGGGTGAGAGTAACTTTAACCTCTGTTACAGGGGAGGGTGAGAGAGTAACTTTAACCTCTATTACAGACAGTAACCTTCTGTTACAGGGGAGGGTGAGAGTGTAACTTTAACCTCTGTTACAGGGGAGGGTGAGAGAGTAACCTTAACCTCTGTTACAGGGGAGGGTGAGAGAGTAACTTTAACCTCTATTACAGACAGTAACCTTCTGTTACAGGGGAGGGTGAGAGAGTAACTTTAACCCCTGTTACAGGGGAGGGTGAGAGTAACTTTAACCTCTGTTACAGGGGAGGGTGAGAGAGTAACTTTAACCTCTATTACAGACAGTAACCTTCTGTTACAGGGGAGGGTGAGAGAGTAACTTTAACCTCTGTTACAGGGGAGGGTGAGAGAGTAACTTTAACCTCTGTTACAGGGGAGGGTGAGAGAGTAACTTTAACCTCTGTTACAGACAGTAACCTTCTGTTACAGGGGAGGGTGAGAGAGTAACTTTAACCTCTGTTACAGGGGAGGGTGAGCGTAACTTTAACCTCTATTACAGACAGTAACCTTCTGTTACAGGTGAGGGTGAGAGTAACTTTAACCTCTGTTACAGGGGAGGGTGAGAGAGTAACCTTAACCTCTGTTACAGACAGTAACCTTCTGTCACAGGGGAAGGTGAGAGTAACTTTAACCTCTGTTACAGGGGAGGGTGAGAGAGTAACCTTAACCTCTGTTACAGACAGTAACCTTCTGTTACAGGGGAGGGTGAGAGTAACTTTAACCTCTGTTACAGGGGAGGGTGAGAGAGTAACTTTAACATCTGTTACAGGGGAGGGTGAGAGTAACTTTAACCTCTGTTACAGGGAGGGTGAGAGTAACTTTAACCTCTGTTACAGACAGTAACCTTGTGTTACAGGGGAGGGTGAGAGAGTAACTTTAACCTCTGTTACAGGGGAGGGTGAGAGTAACTTTAACCTCTGTTACAGACAGTAACCTTGTGTTACAGGGGAGGGTGAGAGAGTAACTTTAACCTCTGTTACAGGGGAGGGTGAGAGTGTAACCTTAACCTCTGTTACAGGGGAGGGTGAGAGTGTAACTTTAACCTCTGTTACAGGGGAGGGTGAGAGAGTAACCTTAACCTCTGTTACAGGGGAGGGTGAGAGAGTAACCTTAACCTCTGTTACAGGGGAGGGTGAGAGAGTAACCTTAACCTCTGTTACAGGGGAGGGTGAGAGAGTAACCTTAACCTCTGTTCCACAGAGAAAGGGGAACATGACAGACGTATGGAGACAGAGGGGGGGACCTGAACCGTGTTAGATCGAGAGCGAGGGGTAGAGAAATGTCAGTGAAAGGGAGAGGAGGGAGAAAGAGATGAATGTGTTTTCTGTTAGGGAATCCCCATAGCTGCAGGCCAGATGATGTCATCACCTTAACTCTCCTCTGTGGTGGTGTTTCCACATGATTAGGGACCAACGACACTCACATGAATACACTCTCATGAATACACTCACATGAATACACTCACATGAATACACTCACATGAATACACTCACATGAATACACTCACATGAATACACTCGCATGAATACACTCGCATGAATACACTCACACAAACCAAGTGCATGTTAACCACCAACCATGCATTTTAACCCCCTTCACGATGAGTATAACTGAGTTTAAGATCACATGTCCTTTGAGAAGATAATTGTTTACAACATATGAGTGGTTTCAATATAATGGGTCACATTACATTGTATAATATCTACGTGTCTACTATGTTCTAAGTGTAAAACACACAATGAACCTAGCAGCAGATTTGTTTTTATCAAACATTTTATTTCTAAAGGATGTTACTAAGATTTACGATTTGAAGTGAAATATGAGAAACTGCTCTATTATATGAAGGAAGCCTTGATTATCAGCTAGCTGTATGTTGCCATTAGCTACAGTAGAGACTTCCTACTATAGCGTGCGTGCTTTATCCATGTGATGCACTGGTTATCTAGAAGGGCCTTGTCCACTGCTGGGAACATCCTATGACACACACAGTACATGTCCTAATTAAAGACATGTTCTCAGTCTGCATCTCTCAACCACAACTGATCGGTTTATAGCTCAGTGAACACACACACAGCTTAGGGAATCTGACCCCTGCAACTTCCCTCTCTTACCCCCAACACACACACACACACACACACACACACACACACACACACACACACACACACACACACACACACACACACACACACACACACACACACACACACACACACACACACACACACTGCACTAATCCTGCTATGAATGCACTTTTAGGGAGGCAGAAGCCTGGGGCATTTCCACTCTGGTTGCCCCAGGCTTCTGCCTCCTTATGGATGATACCACAACGTGATGACACTTCTGAGTGAGTGGCCCCATATCCTGTTAAGGTTAACCTTAGTCACACACAGTCAGTCAACCACAGTAGCCAACACACACACAGACCCTAAAGGAATCTCTGGCGTTGTGACACGCTGTTATGATGATTTGTATTAAGGGAATTTCAGACAATGTGAAATTATGGGGATATTGACCATGCTATGGCATCTCTACGCTGTATTATAAACTGGGTGGTTCAAGCCCTGGATGCTGATTGGCTGACAGTCCGTATACCACGGGTATGACAAAGCATTTGTTTTTACTGTTCTAATTACGTTGTCAACCAATTTATAATAGTAATAAGGCACCTCGGGGGTTTGTTGTTTATGGCCAATATACCACGACTAAGGGTTTTATCCAAGCATTCTGCGTTGCGTTGTGCCTAAGAACAGCCCTTAGCCGTGGTATATTGGCCATATACCACAGCCCTTATCCCTTATTGCTTAAATATACCATGGCCTGCATGCCCACATTGAACAGTTGATGGCCGTCACTGTAACAACCGAACAGATTCTAGTTCATTAACCCTTTGAGGAGGGAGATCTTAGAACACTCTCTGTATTATATTATGACATTTCAATGACTGCATTAACAGGCCTTTGTGCTGTGATCAATTACAACCAGCATGCCTGTACGTTCTCCTGAAATGGTTCATTTCTATATTTCTGCACTGTACTATAGCTACATCATCAGCAGAGTTGTTCTGTGTTTAGTAGAAGCATGGCCTGATCTTCAGGCTCTTCATCACTTGAATATTATTATATTGACATGCCTGTCCTTGAACGAGCCCCAATGACACTTCAGCTGTACATATCCCCAGTTAAAACTCCCTGACAGCATACAGTATAGACTCCATGTTGTCAAACTCCCTGACAGCATACAGTATAGACTCCACGTTGTCAAACTCCCTGACAGCATACAGTATAGACTCCACGTTGTCAAACTCCCTGACAGCATACAGTATAGACTCCACGTTGTCAAACTCCCTGACAGCATACAGTATAGACTCCACGTTGTCAAACTCCCTGACAGCATACAGTATAGACTCCACGTTGTCAAACTCCCTGACAGCATACAGTATAGACTCCATGTTGTCTAACTCCCTGACAGCATACAGTATAGACTCCATGTTGTCAAACTCCCTGACAGCATACAGTATAGACTCCACGTTGTCAAACTCCCTGACAGCATACAGTATAGACTCCATGTTGTCTAACTCCCTGACAGCATACAGTATAGACTCCATGTTGTCAAACTCCCTGACAGCATACAGTATAGACTCCACGTTGTCAAACTCCCTGACAGCATACAGTATAGACTCCACGTTGTCAAACTCCCTGACAGCATACAGTATAGACTCCATGTTGTCAAACTCCCTGACAGCATACAGTTTAGACTCCCCATTGTCAAACTCCCTGACAGCATACAGTATAGACTCCACGTTGTCAAACTCCCTGACAGCATACAGTATAGACTCCACGTTGTCAAACTCCCTGACAGCATACAGTATAGACTCCACGTTGTCAAACTCCCTGACAGCATACAGTTTAGACTCCATGTTGTCTAACTCCCTGACAGCATACAGTATAGACTCCACGTTGTCAAACTCCCTGACAGCATACAGTTTAGACTCCCATTGTCAAACTCCCTGACAGCATACAGTATAGACTCCATGTTGTCTAACTCCCTGACAGCATACAGTATAGACTCCACTTTGTCAAACTCCCTGACAGCATACAGTATAGACTCCACGTTGTCAAACTCCCTGACAGCATACAGTATAGACTCCATGTTGTCAAACTCCCTGACAGCATACAGTATAGACTCCACGTTGTCAAACTCCCTGACAGCATACAGTATAGACTCCATGTTGTCAAACTCCCTGACAGCATACAGTATAGACTCCACGTTGTCAAACTCCCTGACAGCATACAGTATAGACTCCACGTTGTCAAACTCCCTGACAGCATACAGTATAGACTCCATGTTGTCAAACTCCCTGACAGCATACAGTATAGACTCCATGTTGTCAAACTCCCTGACAGCATACAGTATAGACTCCATGTTGTCAAACTCCCTGACAGCATACAGTATAGACTCCATGTTGTCAAACTCCCTGACAGCATACAGTATAGACTCCGTGTTGTCTAACTCCCTGACAGCATACAGTATAGACTCCATGTTGTCAAACTCCCTGACAGCATACAGTATAGACTCCATGTTGTCTAACTCCCTGACAGCATACAGTACAATAGAAGGCCACTGCTGATGCCATGTGTATTAACACTGATTCTCTGAGCTGCCAAATGTTGCTGATCCATGTGAAATTTGAAGGATATGTATAATTGTTTATAACATAACGTATCTGAACGCTTAATCAAAAGTACTTTAAAAGTTGTAATAAAAAACACATTCCCAAAATGTATAGGGGAAAAGTAGGTATTAATAGGAGAAAATCTATGTAATCAAACAGGAATGTATGGAGGAGAGTATATAGAACCTGTAAGAGTTAGACAACTATGCCACATTATAATACAGTTTCCAGAGTCTCTGATGGGGATTGTAAACATATATAGACAGCTCATCTGTCGGGCCTTCCTGTATCAATCACTGTATTTATTGTACCTGTACATTTTTATGTTTTCCTTCACAGGCCACCTGTCTGGCCACCTGTAGGACCTTCCTGTATCAATCACTGTATTTATTGTACCTGTACATTTTTATGTTTTCCTTCACAGGCCACCTGTCTGGCCACCTGTAGGACCTTCCTGTATCAATCACTGTATTTATTGTACCTGTACATTTTTATGTTTTCCTTCACAGGCCACCTGTCTGGCCACCTGTCTGGCCGCCTGCCTGCCGCTAGGTGTTATTTAAAGCTGAATGTGCGTCTGCAGAGAAATGACTCCACAGTATCAGATGTACTATCAGGTGTATAGGTCTGTTTTGTTACTGTTAGTGCTGCAGTGTTACTATCATCCTGTGTTGCACAGCAGAAGGCAACCTGTGTTTTACTCCATCCTGTATTTTTCCTGCTTCTTTGTAAAATCTTGTCAAATAAGGTATTTAATGCTAATTGATGTAAGTTATAAGTGAGTCCACTACTAAACCCCTTCTAGTGACATTGCTAAAAAGCTGACACATTCTAAGCTTGACGTCGAAGCACTATTTGTCATTGTTTAAGCTGTGTGTAACAATAAAGCTTTTTCATGTGCTCTGATATCCTGATTCTGACTAATTACCTACCTAGTATACAGATTTGTGTGATGTAGAGAATGTTGTCACTTATAGGCCCTGCTAGAAACCATTAAAATGGACTTTCTGGAAGACTTGCTTTTGGTCTTGCATACACCTCGTCCAGATGTTTTGGGGGGGGTGCACTTTTTCTCAGAACTGCCATTCAAACAAGCAGTCACTTTGCTTGCGTCATGTCAATGGTTGTACCACAAAATCGGACAATTTGTAATTCTAAGAAGAAACAGTGAGATTACTTAACCAATCCAAACTCTTCTGTTCCTGACAAGTGTTTTTCGTACGTGTTTATTCATCCATGCTGCCACACAGACAGACATTGTTGGTACTGTATGTAATTACACATGGTTTCCCTCCCATCCATATGTCTGTAATTAGGCATTAGTGTTACAGCACAATGCTGAGGGCCTGTCAGTGTGCTGTTCTGCCCCAGAGGCCTGAGATGAATGGTAGCTAGTGTCTGTCTGTGTCTTTCTGACAGGAGGGGGAGAAAGATAATTGCAGGCTTATCGCTGTGATACACAAGCTTTGGAATGTGACAGAGAGGCACATCCCTGCCAGTCAGAGAAGCCTAGATTTTCAAGTGGGACCAAGTGAATGAAACTTGCGCTGCAATGAGGACTTCCATATCTTTATTGTAGTCTGTCAGCACCTCGTGTTATAGGGTGTGCTCTCTTATTTGATCATGGACATCGGACTCCTCCTCGGGGCCTGAGCGGCGCATGTGCAACCAACTGATTTATTGGAACCACAAAGTTCTGTTGGTCAGCGCCTCACCCTCTCGGGTGCGTATTCTGTTATTTACATTATTGACATCTGACTCTCAGGCTGTGACTGGTGTGGTCTGCCTCTGACGTCAGACAGGCTGGGCTCAGGTCTGGAATTCACCCCTGGGTCGGCTGTGATTCAACAGGCCAGTGACATCACTTCCCTCCCTACACCAACAAACGGCAAGGTTGTGGGGAGAGACCACTGGAGAGGAGGAGGGGGGTTTAAGTCAGGCCTATGGAATCCATTACATACAGGCTCAAGGCTTTGTGTCTGTGAGGGGAACTCCAGCTACATCATCTATCCATCTATTTTTAAATCTATTTTCCTTTATTCTTTTCCAGTAACCCTACTACCCCTCCCCGAATTGGAGTAAACTAATGAACAATAACACTTAGGCTTTTACTTTCAACTTACATTTTACGGACACAATGTATTTTACAATAGTTTTGTTTTTACTCCTATCCCTCAACCCCTCCCATCTACTGTGGGGCAAAAAAGTATTTAGTCAGCCACCAATTGTGCAAGTTCTCCCACTTAAAAAGATGAGAGAGGCCTGTAATTTTCATCATAGGTACACTTCAACTATGACAGACAAAATGAGGGGGGGCAATCCAGAAAATCACATTGTAGATTTTTTTTTAATGAATTTATTTACAAATTATGGTGGAAAATAAGTATTTGGTCAATAACAAAAGTGTATCTCAATGCTTTGTTTATATACCCTTTGTTGGCAATGACAGAGGTCAAATGTTTTCTGTAAGTCTTCACAAGGTTTTCACACACTGCTGGTATTTTGGCCCATTCCTCCATGCAGATCTCCTCTAGAGCAGTGATGTTTTGGGGCTGTTGCTGGGCAACACGGACTTTCAACTCCCTCCAAAGATTTTCTATGGGGTTGAGATCTGGAGACTGGCTAGGCCACTCCAGGACCTTGAAATGCTTGTTACGAAGCCACTCCTTCGTTGCCCGGGCGGTGTGTTTGGGATCATTGTCATGCTGAATGACCCAGTCACGTTTCATCTTCAATTCCCTTGCTGATGGTAGGCTTTGTTACTTTGGTCCCAGCTCTCTGCAGGTCATTCACTAGGTCCCCCCCGTGTGGTTCTGGGATTTTTGCTCACCGTTCTTGTGATCATTTTGACCCCACGGGGTGAGATCTTGCTTGGAGCCCCAGATCGAGGAAGATTATCAGTGGTCTTGTATGTCTTCCATTTCCTAATAATTGCTCCCACAGTTGATTTCCTCCCAAGCTGCTTACCTATTGCAGATTCAGTCTTCCCAGCCTGGTGCAGGTCTACAATTTTGTTTCTGGTGTCCTTTGACAGCTCTTTGGTCTTGGCCATAGTGGAGTTTGGAGTGTGACTGTTTGATGTTGTGGACAGGTGCCATTAATACAGGTAACGAGTGGAGGACAGAGGAGCCTCTTAAAGAAGTTACAGGTCTGTGAGAGCCAGAAATCTTGCTTGTTTTTAGGTGACCAAATACTTATTTTCCACCATAATTTGCAAATAAATTCATTAAAAATCCTACAATGTGATTTTCTGGAGAAAAAAAATGAATTTTGTCTGTCATAGTTGAAGTGTATCTATGATAAATTACAGGCCTCATCTTTTTAAGTGGGAGAACTTGCACAATTGGTGGCGGACTAAATACTGTTTTGCCCCACTGTATTTCTGAAGACCATCCAGTTCTATTTGCCATATTTTTAACTGGTGTTTCACAAAAGTTCTGAACCTATATACATTTTATGGACACAATATATTTTACATTACATTTACATTTAAGGCATTTAGCAGACGCTCTTATCCAGAGCGACTTACAATGAGTTATCTTATTAGCCTAGTGGTTAGAGCGTTGGGCCAGTATCCGAAAGGTTGCTAGATCGAATCCCCAAGCTGATAAAGTTCAAATCTGTTCTGCCCCTGAACAAGGCAATTAACCCACTGTTCCTAGGTCGTCATTGTAAATAAGAATTTGTTCTTAACTGACTTGCCGAGTTAAATATAGGTTAAAAAATGTTTTAATTAGCCCCACCCTTCAGCTCCACTCAACCCCTCCCATCTCTCTCTTAACACATTTACATTACATTTACATTTAAGTCATTTAGCAGACGCTCTTATCCAGAGCGAATTACAAATTGGTGCATTCATCTATGACATCCAGTGGAACAGCCACTTTACAATAGTGCATCTAAATCTTTTAGGGGGAGAAGGATTACTTATCCTATCCTAGGTATTCCTTAAAGAGGTGGGGTTTCAGGTGTCTCCGGAAGGTGGTGATTGACTCCGCTGTCCTGGCGTCGTGAGGGAGTTTGTTCTACCATTGGGGGTCAGTAGCAGCGAACAGTTTTGACTGGGCTGAGCGGGAACTGTACTTCCTCAGTGGTAGGGAGGCGAGCAGGCCAGAGGTGGATGAACGCAGTGCCCTTGTTTGGGTGTAGGGCCTGATCAGAGCCTGGAGGTACTGAGGTGCCGTTCCCCTCACAGCTCCGTAGGCAAGCACCATGGTCTTGTAGCGGATGCGAGGTTCAACTGGAAGCCAGTGGAGAGAGCGGAGGAGCGGGGTGACGTGAGAGAACTTGGGAATGCATATTGGATTTCTATTTGTCATATTTTAACTGAGCTGTGATGTTTTACAAACGTTCTGAACCTTTCTATTCTCATAGTTTCTACAGATTGTAAATTAAATAACACTTTTAGCAAAAATGTTTGTTATTGATTGATTATGACTTTTCAAATCACCCAGTATTGCTATCTGCAGCATTAACTCCAGGTAAATGTTGCAATTCTTAAGCCATTCCTGGACCTATAACCAAAAACAAACTACTTATGGACAGTACCAAAACAAGTTATCTAATGATTGTGTCTTCGCAGCTAAATTTGCAGAGCTGGGATGGTTGTATCCCCAAAATAACATATTGGTTGCAAAAGTTTTGTATCAGGAGTCGTTTTTATCAGGTCATAAACCATGTAACATGGAATCGGTAAATCGAAAATCTCTTCCCAACTATTTTGCAAAATGTAGCTGTCAATTTTTTTTGTTCCTTAAATTTAACTGGTATACTTTTTTATTTGTCATAATTTTCTTTAACCAAGTTTGTTCATTAATGCAGGGCCAACAGACAAGTTCTTTACATTTTCCCCCTTCTGCTTGCAATTAGTTGGTTGTAATTTTGGATAGAGCAGTAATTTCCATATTTTTGTTAGCAGCGTGTAACAACTCCACCAATCCTATTTATGATATCATTTACAAAGATTATACTTATTTTATTTATTTGAAAAACATTTTTTTTTTATCAGTTAGTTCATTTTTTATTTTTTTTATTGCGATATTTGGGAGATTATTTCATACTCAAATAACCGAGTGAGAGGTTGTAATCTGAATAAAGGGGAAAAGGCCATTCTTGAACATGTGGTGAGACATTCTTACTAATCTGCTAGAGAACCAGTTCGGATTTAAGTACAACTTTTGTATGACTGAAGCTTCTTGTGATAGGTCTAATGCTTTAATATTTCATTTCTGCCCTCTGAATTCATATTCATTATATAAATAGGCTCATTTAATTTTGTCTGGATTGCCGTTCCAAGGAAAAAAATATTTTAAAATGTTTATGTAAAAAACAGATCACTAGGTGTAGACAAGATCATAAGCAAATAGGTCAAATGGGATATGACTGAAGAGTTAATCAGGATGATTTTTCCACAAATAGACAGATACAGTGCATTCGGAAAGTATTCAGACCCTTTGACTTTTTCCACATTTTGTTACGTTACAGCCTTATTCTAAAATGGATTAAAAATAAATCTAATCGACACACAATACCCCTGATAACGAAGCAAAAACATTTTTTTATATATATATAAATAAACTGAAACATAAATATTCAGATCCTTTTCAAATGACTTTGTTGAAGCAGCTTTGGCCTGCGATTTCAGTCTTGAGTCTTCTTGGATATGACGCTACAAGCTTGGCACACCTGTATTTGGGGACTTTCTTCCATTCTTCCCTGCAGATCCTGTCAAGCTCTGTCAGGTTGGGTGGGGAGCGTCGCTACACAGCTATTTTCAGGTCTCCAGAGATGTTCGGTTGGGTTCAAGTCCGGGCTCTGGTTGGGCCATTTAAGGACATTCAGAGACTTGTCCCTAAGTTACTCCTGCTTTGTCTTGGCTGTGTGCTTAGGGTTATTGTCCTGTTGGAAGGTGAACCTTCGCCCCAGTCTGAGGTCCTGAGTGCTCTGGAGCAAGTTGTATGCTGTAATTGACTTTGTGCCGGGGGGCTATGGTCAGTTTGTTATATCTGGTGCAATTCTCCTGTCTTATCCGGTGTCCTGTGTGAATTTAAGTATCTGCCCTCAAATTCTCTCCCTCCCCTCCCGGAGGACCTGAGCCCTAGGACCATGCCTCAGGACTACCTGTCCTTGCTGTCCCCCCCGTCCACCTGGTCGTACTGTTTCTCCAGTTTCAACTGTTCTGCCTGCGGCTATGGAACCCTGACCTGTTCACCGGACGTGCTACCTGTCCCAAACCTGCTGTTTTCAACGTTCTCTCTCTACTGCACCTGCTGTTTTGACCTCTGAATGCTTGGCTATGAAAAGCCAAGTGACATTTACTCCTGAGGTGCTGACCAGTTGCACCCTCTACAATGACTGTGATTGTTATTTGACCCTACTGGTCATCTATGAACGTTTGAACTTTTTGGAGAACAATCTGGCCTTAATTGCCATGTACTGTTATCTCCAACAGGCACGGTCAGAAGAGGGCTAGCCCCCCCCTCAGAGACTGGTTCCTCTCTAGGTTTCTTCCTAGCCACCCTGCTTCTATATCTGCATTGCTTGCTGTTTGGGGTTTTAGGCTGGGTTTCTGTACAGCACTGACATCTGTTAATATAAAAAGGGCTTTATAAATACATTTGATTGATTGATTGTTTTCATCAAGGATCTCCGTACTTTCCTCCATTCATCTTTCCCTCGATCCTGACTAGTCTCTCAGTCCCTGCCTCTGAAAAACATCCCCAAAGCATGATTCTGCCAACACCGTGCTTCACCGTAGGGATGGTGCCAGGTTTCCTCCAGACGTTACGTTTTGATATTCAGGCCAAAGAGTTCAATCTTGGTTTCATCAGACCAGAGAATCTTGTTTCTCTTGGTCAGAGTCCTTTTGGCAAACTCCAAGTGGCCTGTCATGTGCCTTTTACTGAGGAGTGGCTTCCGGCTGGTACTCGACCATAAAGGCCTGATTGGTGGAGTGCTGAAGAAATTGTTGTCCTTCTGGACAGTTGTCCCATCTTCACAGATGAACTCTGGAGCTCTGTCATAGTGACCATCGGGTTCTTGGTCACCTCTCTGACCAAGGCCCTTCTCCCCGATTGCTCAGTTTGGCCGGGTGGCCAGCTCTAGGAAGAGTCTTGGTTGTTCCAAACTTGTTCCATTTAAGTATGATGGAGGCCACTGTGTTCTTGAAGACCTTCAGTGTTGCAGAATTCTTTTGGTACCCTTCCCCAGATCTGTGCCTCGACACAATCCTGTTTCGGAGCTCTACGGACAATTCCTTCAACCTCATGGCTTGGTTCTTTCTCTGACATGCACTGTCAACTGTGGGACCTTAATATAGACAGATGTGTGCCTTTCCAAATCATGTCCAATCAACTGAATTTACCACTGGTGTACTCCAGTCAAGTTGTAGAAACATCTCAAAGATGATCAACAGGATGCACCTGAGCTCAATTTCGATTCTCATAGCAAAGGGTCTGAATACTTAAGGTATGTTTTTTTTTAAATTAACTAGCAAACATTTATTAAAACCTGTTTTCGCTTTGTCATTATGGGGTATTGTGTGTAGATGACAATTGTTTTTTAAAATCTATTTTAAAATAAGCCTGTAACAAAGTGGAAAAGGTCAAGGAGTCTGAATACTTTCCAAATGCACTGTAGAATAGATCATGGAAGCATAATCTATTCTACACCAGGCCTCTGTTCACCCTCGCTCTGGTCAAGAAAATACCTTCTGTTTTTCTTGTGTGGGTGGAGTTTTTGTCTTGATAAGTCAGTGTGGGTGTTTCGTTAATTAGGGAACTCAGAAAGGCTGGGGAGTTTGTGGGTGACCTGTGTTCTCTACAGAGGGAAAAACATGGCAGATCACATTGGATGCATTTCCTGCAAATCAAATAGATTCATATCCTTTCTGGGTTTAATAAATCTAGGTTTTATGAAGGTTTTATGGTTAACAGACCACTTCACTTATGTAACAGCATCATAGCCCTGTTTTGCTGGGGCCACATTATCTTCTTACAGGGTCATCTATATGAAAATGATTATTGATGGTGTGATAAATTATGGCGTACATATTTACATGAGTCTCCTTTAATCATGTTGACTTAATGACTGTTGGAGCTGAGATGAAATATCCTAATGAGCGACCCCCGAGTCACCACATCTTTCAACACATGAAGTGAACAATGCCCTCAGTGTTAGTCATTGTTTATCAGTAAGAACACTTACAAATTCAAATGTTTTATCTGATTTCATGAGTGACCACAGAACATTGTTTTAGAGTTGCCTACAGAGTGGATAGTAGTCATGGTAACCAGGAAGTCCTCAGAGTTCAGACAGTGCGACGGTGAGTGTGTGTGTGTGTTGTCGCGTTCAAAACAACCGGTAAGACACAAATCCCCGACTTCAGTGCTTTCAAGACAACTAGGAAGTGGGAACAAATGAGCTCCGACTGGGAATAATGGCTTTGAACGGTCATCCAACTCGGAATTCCAAGTTAGGAACTCGGGCATCTTTCTAGAGCTCCGACTTTCCGCCCGAAGATCACTGACTTCATGATTTGACCTTGTTTTTTTACCGAGTTCCCAGTTGTCTTGAAAGCACCATACATGTGTGTTGTTTGTGTTCAGGGCAGTTCCGTATGGAAACAAGCAGTGGCTCTCACAGCCCCAACGACGACCACGACCTGACCCTGGTTACTATGGAAACCACCAACGCCTGGGGAGAGAGATGAAAGAAAACAGAGGGAGATAAGAGGTCTGGTTAGAGGAGCAGCTGACTATGTTAAGAGGAGGGAATAACAGTGTTTATCACCGTATGAACAGATGAGAAAGAAGACCTTTGGCAGAAGGGGAAATATCTCTGTCAAGTGGGCCTGTTAGTGTTTTCCCTTGACCAGTGACTGAAGCCCTTGATCAGTGACTGAAGCGCTTGACCAGTGACTGAAGCCCATGTTTTGACTAGGGTGACTGAAAACAGCAGATGGGGAGGGATAATAATTCAGTTTCACTTAGATCCGCTGAAAAACAAACTGCCTGTTCCTTTCCTCTGATCAACCGACACAGTATGCGCCAATGATGCCAAGCCTGACTCAGCGTGTGTGTGTTTGCGTGTGTGCATCCATGCGTGCTTGGTAAATCTGTGTTTGCGTGTGTGCATCCATGCGTGCTTGGTAAATGTGTGTTTTTGGTTTAAAAAAGGATACCCCTCAACAACTCACCTTTTTCCATGACATCAGGCCACTATCACATTCCCTGCACACACACACACAGCCATATCACATCTCCAGGGTTGTGGTGTTTGAAGTGACCACAGAGAGGAAGGAGAGGTTAGGTGAGGGAGATTGATGTCATTGTTGATCCTGCCCCAGTGTTGTACCTCCCAGATTCTACTGTAGTGGAGCTGGAACTGGCCTGCCAGCAGACATGTCTGAATTAATGTTTCACCAGAGACAAGTGGTTTGAAGATGAACGCCACTAAGGAGGTCAACTACAAAAATCCAAAACACACAGAACATGCCTCCTCACATCCCTCCAGTCAGTAACAGCCACTCACATATCTTTCTGTCTCCGTTTTCTCTCTCTTTGTTTCTCTCTCACAGTTCACACAGAGCAGCAGGTGTTCTGTCACTTGCCATAAGCAGTCGTAATATACTATGGCGGGTTATGACAATTGGCCAAACATAGTGACACAGGCAGTAGTTTAGATCGATGTTTGCTGTAGTTACTGTAGCTTATGGGTTCACTATTGTTAGTGTTACAGTCGAAGCACAGTGTGACCAATCCACACAGGCAGGGGAGAGAGGGATGAGGGAGTCGTAAAATGGAGAGATGAAGAGGCAGATGAAAGAAGTGATGTAATGCAGTGGTCCTGGTGAAGCAGAGACCGGCTGTGTTTATGTCATGTTGACAGGCGAATCACAGAAGAGATAATGTTTACCATACACACACAACTACATCAGTAGAATAATTAGAGGCTGGGCAGCCCTCAGACCCACAGCATTCTTCAGCTGAGATGCATTTCTCTTGGTGTGTGTTCGTGTTTTTTTTGCAGGCAAATGTGTGTGTGTGTTGTAGACATTCAGATTTCTCAACCAGAGGTCAGTAGACTGCTGCCTCCCCTTCACACACACACACACATTCACTTTCTCCACGCACATACACACCCTGATGGGAGTCATGGTCATGGTGTGATACTGCTCTCTTGAAACATTTTGTCCCAAGGTAGGAAACCCTATCAGCAGCATTAATACTGAAACATTAGTAATCATAAACAATGTGATTCTGATGCCATGTTTGTATCTCTACCAGGGGCCTGAGTTTCAATCCACAACCCACTGTCTGCTCTAATAATGTTTTGCATTCACCACCCCAACTCACCCACTCATAAACCCGCCCACAATCTAAATCTATACTAAACAAAAATGTAAAACACAACATTTAAATTGTTGGTCCTATGTTTCATGAGCTGAAATAAAGGATCCCAGAAATGTTCCATATGCACAAAAAGCTTAATTCTCTCAAATTGTGTGCACAAATTTGTCTACATCCCTGTTAGTTAGCATTTATCATATTGCTAAATAATCAATCCACCTGACAGATGTGGCATATCAAGAAGCTGATTAAACAGCATGATCATTACAGGTGCACCTTGTGCTGGGGACAATAAAAGGACACTAAAACTTGCAGTTTTGTTACACTACACAATGCCACAGATGTCTCAAGTTGAGGGAGCATTCAATTGGCATGCTGACTGCAGGAATGTCCACCAGAGCTGTTGCCAGAGCATTTAATATTAATTTCTCTACCATAAGCCACCGTCAACGTCGTTTGAAGAATTTGGCAGTACGTCCAAGGGGTCTCACAACCGCAGACCATGTGTAACCACGCCAGCCCGGGACATCCACATCCGACTTCTTCACTTGTGGGATCGTCTGACACCAGCCACCCAGACAGCTGCTGATAACTGTGGGTTTGCACAACCGAAGAATTTTCTGCACAAACAGTCACAAACCGTCTCAGGGAAGCTCATCTACATGCTCATCGTCCTCACCATGGTCTTGACCTGACTGCAGTTCGGTGTCGTAACTGACTTCAGTAGCCAAATGCTCAACTTCAATGGCCACTGGCACGTTGGGAAAGTGTGCTCTTCACGCTTAAATCCCGGGTTTCAACTGTACCGGACAGATGACAGACAGCGTAGCGTGTATGGCGTCGTGTGGGTGAGTGGTTTGCTGATGTCAACATTGTGAACAGAGTGCCCGGTACATGACATCAATCTCCCTCCCAAAACCTCTGAACCTCTTCTTCCTCTGTGGTCACTTCAAAACACCACAGCCCTGGAGATATGATACAGTGTTAAGGTTAAATAAAATACATTTAAATCAATTGTGTCGGTGGGGTTATAGTATGGGCAGGCATAAGCTATGGACAACGAACACAATTGCATTTTAAATCGGTGGCAATTTTTTAATGCACAGAGATATCGTAACAAGATCCTGAGGTCCATTGTCGTAAGGATCTGTACACAATTCCTGGAAGCAGAACATGTCCCAGTTCTTCCATGGTCTGCATACTCACTAGACATGTCACCCATTGAGCATGTTTGGGATGCTCTGGATCAACATGTACGACAGCGTATTCCAGTTCCCGCCAACATCCAGCAACTTCGCACAGCCATTGCAGAGGAGTGGGACAACATTCCACAGCCCACAATAAACAGCCTGATCAACTAGCTCTATACAAAGAAGATGTGTCGCGCTGCATTTGGCAAGTGGTGGTCACACCAAATACTGACTGGTTCTCTGATCCACTCCCCTACTTTTTTAAAAGGTCTCTTTGGCAAACAGATGCATATCTGTATGCCCAGTTGTGAAATCCATAGATTAGGGCCTAATGCATTTTTTTTTAAATTTTCATATTTCCTCATTTGAACTGTAACTCAGTAAAATCTTTGAAATTGTTGCATGTTGTGTTTATTTTTGTTCAGTTTACAAATCGGTCTAATAAGCAGGAATATCCCTACTTAGACTACAATTTCTCAAATGTTCTTTTTAAAATGTATAGTTTTGATAAAACCACTGACCAATGTGATGTGAGATGTGGACGGAGAGTGTGTGTGTTGGAGTGGAGGTTCACTGTATATATCCTAGTTGCTAAGCAGGTTACTATGTAATAATCCAGGAGACAGAAGACAGACCTTTGGTGGAGTCTGTCTACCTCTTTATGCTCTTTGAAAAGTTGTGTTATTGCACGTGTGTGTGTGTGTGTGTGTGTGTGTGTGTGTGTGTGTGTGTGTGTGTGTGTGTGTGTGTGTGTGTGTGTGTGTGTGTGTGTGTGTGTGTGTGTGTGTGTGTGTGTGTGTGTGTGTGTGTGTGTGTGTGTGATGGCAGATTGGGGATGAAGTTGTTACCACAGGATGTGGGAGGGAGGGGAGAGACCGACAATACAACAAGACAATTGTAATTCATTCTCATATTCAGACTATGAATAAATGAACTGAGGACACATCTATTACACAACTGTTTACCTGCAAATAACCCTGTTAGCAAAAACACTCAAATGACACATTTTCTAGACTGCTCAATCAAATTAAGGACAAACTACTAAAATTAGCAATTGAGGGAAATGTTGCACACAAAAACACATGTCACCAATATTATCAAGTCCACCCAGCTGGCTCTCTATGTGTGGTAGCAATTGAGCCTGGGGACGGGGTTACAAATATCACAGACCAAAACTCTCAAACAGTGCATACACATCCACTTTCTTATTATACAGTATTTGGCCATTCTAATTTAAAATCTCTGCCCACTTGTGGGCTTCAAAATAACCCGAATCCAGTGAAATCACGCTGGTTGTTTTGAAACTGAAATAGCCATGAGAGGTCTAGACTACCGGAACCTTCTCTTCTCACTGTGACTTAACAGTCTGACATACTAGGAACGAAGTTCTGACCTTTAACCCCACACCTCTTGCTTCAGACTGTGCTCTATGGGGAGGGCTAGTAATCAGATGGTCACTATATGGCCACGGTAGAAAGGTCAGTGGTGATATTGTAAGAATTGATGAGCAAATAGAACATCTTTATATATATTCTTTGGGGTTAAGGTTAGGACGAGGCTTACTGGTTGCAGGTGAGTTGTTAAACTCATAAGAATGGTTATTGAGGTCTGTATGTATGTCCACTCCTGCCAATCTCCCTAATAGAACACGAGGGGTCTATTTAACACAGAATTCTCTCTCTCCATCTTCAGGGCTCGGTCCGCCCCACTCCTCTCTGGCAGAGACCAGAACAGCTCACATGGCAAAACACAGAGGAATACCACACACACAAACACAACACCACCCAAACCTTTGCTGTACCGCAGGCCGCTAGTCCAGGTTTCTGGGCTGGGGGGAAATAGCTGAGGGTAGAGCAGGAAAGCCACAGCTAAACACAGGTTCTCACGGTGTATTAAGCACCCCTGACCGGGAGAGGAGCTAACAGGATCACAGTTAGAGGCAGGGGTAGAGCCACAGACAGAGCCAGAAGCACAGGGCCAGGGCACAGGCAGCCAAGTTCAAAAGTTCATGGAGGAAGGGAAGGGGGTTTGTATTTATTATGGATCCCCATTAGCTGCTTCCAAAGCAGCATCTACTCTTCCTGGGGTCCAGCAACATTATGGCAGTTTATACCATTTTAAAAACATTACAATACATTCACAGATTTCACAACACACTGTGTTCCCTTAGGCCCATACTCCCCCTACCACCTATCTACAGTACTAAATCCATATGTATGTACAGTGCATATGCTATCGTGTGTGTGTGTATGCATGTGTCTGTGCCAACGTTTGTGTTGCTTCAGAGTCCCCGCTGTTGCATAAGGTGTTTTATCTGTTTTTTAAATCTGATTTTACTGATTACTTCAGTTACTTGATGTGGAACAGAGTTACATGTAGTACTGTGTGCCTCCCATAAGGACTGTGAAGAGACCTCTTGTGGCATGGCTTTTGGGGTATGAATGGGTGTCTGAGCTGTGTGCCAGTAGTTTAGACAGACAGCTCGGTGCATTCAACAACCTCTCATAAATAAAAGTAGTGATGAAGTCAATCTCTCCTCCACTTTCAGCCAGGAGAGATTGACATGCATATTATTAATATTAGCTCTCTGTGTACATCCAAGGGCCAGCCGTGCTGCCCTGTTGTGAGCCAATTGCAATTTTCTTAAGTCCTTTTTTGTGGCACCTGACCACACGACTGAACAGTAGTCAAGGTGCGAAAAAACTAGGGCCTATAGGACCTGCCTTGTTGATAGTGTTGTTAAGAAGGCAGAGCATCGCTTTGTTATAGACAGACTTCTCCCCATCTTTACTACTGCATCAATATGTTTTGACCATGACAGTTTACAATCTAGGGTTACTCCAAGCAGTTGTCATCTCAACTTGCTCAATTTCCACATTATTTATTACAAGATTTAGTTGAGGTTTAGGGTTTAGTGAGTGTTTTGTTCCAAATACAATGCTTTTAGTTTTAGAAATATTTAGGGCTACAGAAATATTTATTCCTTGCCACTCACTCAAACTAACTGCAGCTCTTTGTTGAGTGTTGCAGTCATTTCAGTCGCTGTAGTAGCTGATGTGTATACAGTAGTGTTGAGTCATCCGGATACATAGACACTCTGGCTTTACTCAGTCAGTGTTTGCCTCTCCTATCAGATGAGTGCAGATGAATGTCTACCAATGGGAGGCAGGTTTGCAAACCATGTCAGGGAGGTCAAACCTAAGGTCAGAAGGTTATTGAAGTAGGATGTATTTTGCTGACCTACAATGGTAGTGACCTTGGCATCTGACAGTAGATGGAGGCAGGTTTGTAAAGCATGTAGCCTATAAAGAACAGGGAGACATCCATTGCAAACAAATTAAATATAGTTCTACTACACAACTGAAATCATGTGTGTGTGGTTTTGTGAAAATCAAAAAGCCCATAATGACGGAGTATTACTAGTTTCTAGCGCCAGGAGGTTTGCTGGTTTAGGGCTAAAGACGTAAAATAGCCACATTTCTCCCATGAACTCCACTGGCACCCAGAGATTCACTTGGATTTTGCAAATTCACCAAACTACCCCCTCCCCATCCCCCCTTTCTATTGTCACAGTGTCTGCCTAAAATAACCTGTGTTTCAAAACAGAGTTTTTCTTTCTGCTGGGTTTTCAAATACTATGTTGTTGTTTCATTTGCTGTCATCAGAAAACAAAGTAGAAAGGTTATTCCAGTATAATTCTAATAGCCAGAGGAGGATCACTGGGATGTTGATATTATATACAGTTTAGACCCTGTAATACACACAGTGAAGAAGCTGAGGCAGGAACCAATTGCTGTAAGGGGACAGAACATTTTATTGAATTGTATTGGACTAGATTGTAAAGTTTTTGGGGTTTGGTACTGACTTCAATAGCCCCATAGCATGCATTCTGCTATACACATTCATACTCATTGAATTCAAATCACTAAAATTAACCCAAAGGTTGCGTGTTCGAATTAGCATTTTAGCTCATTAACAACTGCTTACTACTTTGTAGCTACTTTGCATCTACCAGCATGTTAGCTAGCCCTAACCCTAATCCTTTAATAACCTAACTCCTAACCTTAACCTAATTGTTGTGTGTATGGACTGACATGTAGCCTATGCATAACTGATAGATACACACACACTACATGTTGTTTTTAAATGTACTTTAACAGTCAAAAGTTGACACACCTAATCATTCCAGAGTTTCTTTATTTTTACTATTTTCTATATTGTAGAATAATAGTGGAGACATCAAAATTATGAAATAACACATGGAATCATGTTGTAAACAAAAAAGTGCTAAATCTAAATATATTTTAGATTCTTCAAAGTAGCCACCCTTTGCCTTGACAGCTTTACACATTCTTGGCATTCTCTCAACCAGCAGTCTTGAAGGAGTTCCCACATATGCTGAGCACTTGTTGGCTGCTTTTCATTCACTTTTCAAACCATCTCAATTGGGTTGAGGTCCAGTGATTGTGGAGGCCAGGTCATCTAATGCAGCACTCTGTCACTCTCCTTCTTAGTCAAATAGTCCTTACACAGCTTGGACGTGTGTTGGGTCATTGTCCTGTTGAAAAACAAAATGACAGTCCCACTAAGCGCAAAGCAGATGGGATGGCGTATCACAGACAGTGTCACCAGCAAAGCACCCTCACACCTCTTCCTCCATGCTTCATGGTGGGAACCACACATACGGTTCACCTACTCATCTTATTGGTGTCCTTTAGTAGTGGTTTCCATGCAGAAATTCAACCATAAAGGCCTGATTCACAGTCTCCTCTGAACAGTTGATGTTGAGACGTGTCTGTTACTTGAACTCTGTGAAGCATTTATTTGGGCTGCAATTTCAGAGGCTGGTAACTCTAATGAACTCATCCTCTTCATCAGAGGGAGGTAACTCTGGGTCTTCCTTTCCTGTGACTGTCCTCATGAGAGCCTGTTTCATCATAGCGCTTGATGTTTTTTGCGACTGCACTTGAAGAAACTTTCAAAGTTCTTGACATTTTCCGTATTGACTGACCTTCATGTCTTAAAGTAATGATGACCTATCGTTTCTCTTTGCTTATTGGAGCTGTTCTTGCCATAATATGGACTAGGTATTTTACCAAATAGGGCTATCTTCTGTATACCACCGCTACAACTGATTGGCTCAAATGCATCAAGGAAAAAAAACTCCACAAATTAACAAGGCGCACCTGTCAATTAAAATGCATTCCAGGTGACTACCTCATAAAGCTGGTTGAGAGAATGCCAAGAGTGTGCAAAGCTGTCATCAAACCAAAGGGTGGCTACTTTGAAGAATCTCAAATATAAAATGTATTTGTTAAACACTTATTTGGTTACTACATGATTCAAATCAAATCAAATGTATTTATATAGCCCTTCATACATCAGCAGATACCAGCCTCTCATGATTCCATGTGTTATTTCATAGTTTTGATGTCTTCACTATTCTACAATGTAGAAAATAGTACAAATAAAAACCATGGATAAGTAGGTGTGTCCAAACTGTTGACTGGTACTGTATGTAAATTTCACAGTCTTTGGCCTTAATGTATTTTTCGTTATGTGTCGAACACCAGTAAGACTAGCTGTTGCCATTAACGCTAATGGGGATCCTAATAAATCAAACCCGTTAACTACTTAGCTAGCATGTTACCTAACCCCGAAACCTACCCTTAACCACTAAACTTCCCCCCTAACCTAGCTGACGTTAGCCACCTAATTAGCCAAGCTAACATTAGCAACAATAAATTGGAATGTGTCATGTAAGAATTTTTTTGTTGTGAAAAGCAAAATGTGTTGCGATGAATATCGTGTAATGCACACAAATGTCTGTCACGGATTTCAAATCAGTAACTTGTCTATTTCAAAATAAGCTGTGATAGTTTGTTGATCTGTCTGATCAGAGTGGTAATAATGTATATCGTTGTGTACAGGCTATGATTGGCTATGACACAGTGACAGCTCCAATTTGTGGTTATTATTGGGTAACTGTTCACATTCGATGCGTGGAAGACAGTATGTGGTTGAGGTGTTGCATGCACAGAGGTACACACACATCCGGTGTCATATCCGGTGTCAGACAATGAATCCCTCAGGGATATTTGGGTTGGGAATGACTTCTCTAATGAGACAATTCATCAACTAGGGAACATTTACTCTGCAAAGAAAACCTTTAGAGTAAAAGTAACTGCCAGACTCCTATGATCATAAATCAAATCAAATGGTATTTGTCTCATACACATGGTTAGCAGATGTTAATGTAGTGTAGCGAAATGCTTGTGCTTCTAGTTCCGACACACAAAAAGCGCTTGTAACTGCCATCTCTTTTTATCCAGCAAATGTCCCCATACCAATCATTCCATCAGCGCGGCAGGAGTGGTCTTGGGCAACAGCCACAGCCGTGTGTTATAAAGAGCCCGGTCTAGTTTAACCTGTCCTGTCCTACGGTTATGGTTATATGTGTGTGCGCGGGTCTTGACAGGCAGCACACACACACACACACACACACGATACAAGAGATCACGTTCGTCTGATTGGCTGTCTCTCTACAAAAGGAGCCGCTAGTCTTCTGCCCACCCCCTGTTTATAGCTCTACTCGGTCAGAATTTCCTTCCTTCCACTGAAAGTAGGCTATTCATCCAGAGCACCAGGTCTCACCATGGCAGCTAATGATTACCGAGGCTACCTGAGGAACCACTCCGACACGGAGAGCGCTCAGCCCCGCTACCACCCGTCCCATGGCTCGGAACCCACCTATAGACCGCTTATATTCGGAACTCTTGCTATTATGGGATTTCTGCAGATTGCATCGAGTGTGGCGATCTTGTTACACTTGACAGGTTATCTTCAAGAGGTAAGACACTTTAAGGTGCACAACGGTTGATAATAGAACTAGGCCTATGCGAAACACATCCGAGTTGCGACACTAGTGCCCGTCATTTTAACGTGGAGCTGCGGGTTGCCTGCTTGCAGTTCGATTTTAAACAAGCAACCTAACAATAGCCTAAACAATATGAATATGCAACATTGTCCTTTATTAAATAGTTATCAGTTCCGCATTGCTTTCCTGGAATAGGCTACAAAGACATTTTGCAGTTTGAAGAGCACAGGTTTGAACCTAGCAGGTTTGCGCATACAGTTCCGGCTCGCCACTTGTTGAGAAACTTGCGGCTGACGAGCGTGAACACTTTCTTAGGACAATCTGTGCCCTGGGCTGCAAGTGACCGTAGTTCTGTGAACTTGTCTCCAACAGTAAAACAAGCTGTCAGCGCTCCGTGTTTTACATAGCCTATCTATCATCTCTCTCTACTGATGAGATTTCCCGCCCAGATTATAGGGAGTTAAAAGTTATTTCGGCAATACAGTATTTTCCATTTGTTATAGACCTTATCAAATCAATCTCCCGTTTTCACAACAATACATCTCAACAGCGAATGTCAGGCAGATGGGGGTAAACATACTGTAAAGCTGTCATTCAAGCAATCTTGTTTGTAAATGACAGCTGTTTTTACTTATTGCAGGCCCAATACGGGGGTGTTTACTCTGTTATTTAGAGATTTTCTTAGGTATCCGTTGAATACTGAGAATAAACAGATGTTTCTTAAAGTTTATTATGTAGTTTGGGGAGGTGGGCTGCAACAGTCTATTGCCAGGAGGTTTCAGAAACCCACCAATCATCTCTCCTAAAGATTTTTAGCTGTTTTGAAATTCAAAACAAAATTCAAAAATGCTTTATTGGCTAAATAAAATAGTACATTCGTATTGCCAAAGCAACAATATACAAAATAAACATGTATCAGTTCTCTTATCTCCAGGTCTTCGCCAGGCAAGCTATTAGCCCTCAGCATACAGACAGACAGAATAACTCTTCAGTGATATTGAGTGCCAGTCAGGTGGCTAACCTGTCAGCTACCCCTATCACCCTGCACAATCAGCGTAGTATAAGACAGCATTAACATTCTTTCTGGGTTGTTATTATTTCTGTATGGTGGTTTGTGGAGTTGAATAGTTTCATGTTTCAACAAGCCAAACAAGAAAACATTTCAGTTCCATCACGATACTCCATCAGTCTTCACACACAGACCTAACTAAGTCCATCCAGCATCCGGTGTGTGTTTGGAGAGAGAAAGAGATAGCGAGAGTGCTGCAGAATAATGTCAATGTTTGTTTGACCCATCTTTTGCCATAAACAAAAGTGTTGTGGTGTGTGCTGGTAGCTTGTTAACTCCTGGAGACAAGTCAGAGTAGGAAGAGAGAGACTTTAAATAGGAAGATTGATGGCTCACAGCAGAGATTCTCTCTGCATCCATTTCCTAATAGAGCTGTATTTGGCACGAGGACCAGGTTGTGTTAGGAAATGGATGCAGAGAGAATCTCTGCTGTGAGCCATCAATCTTCCTATTTAAAGTCTCCCATTCAGACTGTCCTGGTCCTGCAGTGAGAAAGCGTCTGATTGGGCTGAAATAGCTTTCCACTCAGCGAAGAGAAAGAAAAAAGAGAGACACTGAGCCGTTCTCTGAAAAAACGGTCCTCCTGATGACAGGGTAGCACTTTAAGGTGACTCATGACGTAGGAGAGCCGAGATGTTGGTACTACACCAGTCTCCCTGTCTGAACACCTGTAGGAGTTACTGTATCTGATGAGGGAGCAGGAGGCAGCACAGCACCGTGCCCCAGGAGGAATGTGCTGCTGTAGGCTGTTTCTAAACACCCAGACTCTGAGGGTCTGAGAGACCAGGATGTACAGGACATCTGGTTCTAGATAGGGTTATAGGGATGGGAATCAGTATTGTAGGTAATGGTTGAAGAGGTCTGGTGATGACCAGTACATAGAAATGGCACCTGGAACCCAGGGATACAGTGCCTCACTAGACTATATGTCCATGCTAGAAAGCTCAATAAATTGCAAGGATGGAAGTTGTGGTTATAAAGTTCAGTTCTTACAATATGTCCTCTTTAACTATTTGATCAATTAATGTCATTAATGGTTGGCCAGGGAGTCCATTCACATGGTCTTCCAAGTTTCAGTCAATTAATTGTGACACCTTTGGGGCTACCTGTCAACAATGTGTGTCTGTTTTACTCTGATAGATTAGGGGGATTGTTAAGTAATATTCATCTTCTTAACACCAGTGTTTGTTTCTGTTTCCAGGTAGACATCTCCTCTGCCCCACAGCAGCCAATAGAGGTGAGTTTACTCCTGTCTGATCATAATAACCAGCCCTCTCATTGGTCCAAAGAGGGTTTTTACTGTATGTTGTTCTGTACTTCCTTGTAAGGTAAAATTAATACGCATATGTTTGTCATTAAAGCTCAGGAGATTGTCAGATGACACTTTATATTATAATCTTATCAGATGGTATTTATCTGGTAATGTAATTAAAAAGGTAATCCCAGACAAATAGTCTAATTACTGTGAAAGAGGATATATATATATATATATATATATATATATATATATATATATATATATATATATATATATATACACACACACACAACTTTTTTGGGGGGGGCAAGTTATATATACACTATATATGAAAGAGTATGTGGACACCCCTTCAAATTAGTGGATTCGGCTATTTCAGCCACACCCGTTGCTGACAGGTGCACATAGAGTGCACATCCATGCAATCTCCATAGACAAACATTGGCACTAAAATGGCCTTAATGAAGAGCTAAGTGACCTTCAACATGGCCCCGTCATAGGATGCCACCTTTCCAACAAGTCTGTTCGTCAGATTTCTGCCCCTCTTGAGCTGACCCGGTTAACTGTAAGTGCTGTTACTGTGAAGTGGAAACATCTAGGAGCCACAACGGCCACACAAGCTCACAGAACGGGACCACTGATCGTCTGTCCACGAGCCTAAAATCACCAGGCGCAAAGCCAAGCGTCTGCTGGAGTGGTGTAAAGCTCGCCTCCATTGGACTCTGGAGCAGTTCTCTGGAGTGATGAATCATGCTTCACCATCTGGCAGTCTGACGGATGAATATGGGTTTATGGCCCCAATGCATCGTGCCAACTGTAAAGTTTGGTGGAGGAGGAATAATGGTCTGGGGCTGTTTTTCATGGTTTGTGCTAGGTCCCTTAGTTCCAGTGAAAGGAAATCTTAATGCTACAGCATACAATGACATTCTATACGATTCTGTGCTTTCAACTTTTTGGCAACACTTTGGGGAAGGCCCTTTCCTGTTTCAGCATGACAATGCCTCCATGCACAAAGTGAGGTCCATACAGAAATTGTTTGTCGAGATCGTTGTGGAAGAACTTGACTGGCCTGCATAGAGCCCTGACCTCAACTCCATCGAACACCTTTGGAATGAATTGGAACGCAGACTGCGAGCCATGCCAACATCAGTGCCTGACCTCACTAAAGCTCTTGTCCCTCAGCAATGTTCTGACATCTAGTGGAAAGCTTTCCCAGAAGAGTGGAGGCTGTTGTAGTAGCGAAGGGGGGTGTTCAACGAGATGTTCAATGAGAAGATGTCCACATACTTCTGGTCATGTAGTGTATATTCTCTTTTTGGGTGGACATAAAACTGTCAAAGCACCAGCAAAATCAGCTCCAAGGGATTTTAATTTTGGAAATTTGCTACAAAGTATTCTCACGCATAATAAAATAGATATACGGTATGTGATTGTATACACATGTAAGCAAGGTTTGAAATGATTATGTTTTAATCATGAATGAAGTTTGGGGTTCTTGCGGTCAATTTGCAGTCTACAAATGATTTGTATATTATGTTCCGGGTCCCTGACCATCTACCCAAGAATTTAAAAAAATAAAAACAAATGTGTCTTGCTGTTGAATCTAGTTGATGATCCCTGATCTACAGGATATAAATTCCAAAGCTCTGTTTCCTTTTTGGCTTCATTCATTGATTCTCTGACACGAAACAGCCTGGTCCTGTGTGTGAGTTAGCCCATGGCAGTCCTGTTTGGTCAAAGCAGAATATCAGTAGAAGCGAGGGGAAGCTACTGGGTAACCACCTTGGTGTGTATGTTCAGCCATTGGATTTCACCAAGGGGGGGGGGGGAAGTGTTCCAACACATTACACCTTGTAGGTTGAGTAAAGGCATTCCAACAATGTTTTGATGCAAGGTATTTCTTCCTCCTATAAATTGCAACCAGGAAGTAGCAGTATTATCAGCATGGGGTGGTGTACAATTCAGTATTTAAAACTTTAAAAACAAACTTTTATATTAAAACAAAGACAAGGTAACCCGTTCTCAAATTTGTGCTTAGTCGTGCTGTTCCCATGCTTTTGTTTTTAAAGTGAGGAGCAGAAAGCTTGTTGTGCATACCCAGCAGCTTTACACCCTAAGCCAAATCCAGCTTCAAACCCTAACCCCAGTGTGGTCTGGAGCCTGTAGAGAGGTCAAGCCAGTCATCACCCTAATAAGATGAGGATTGGGGGGGGGGTCTAGAGTTAGGTTGGCCTGTAATTTACTGTACTGTAGTGGGGCACCAATCAGATGATATCATGGTTTGGCAGAGGCAGTTGCCTAGTCTATTTGTCTTGAGTGAACCTTTGCTCATCAGTAACAGTGGTATATAGCGGTGGAATGCACCATTGTTGAGGTCAGACAGGAGTTTCTGTAATTCCTTCTTGGAATGTTCTGCCATCTCTGGCACAGGTTTCCACCAGGAACAGACAAATCTTTCCAGGAAGTAAAACAAAGTTAGCAGCTCTACTATGTTTTGCTTTGCTCTTATTGCCCCAAAAGAGTGCTTAAACAAACCACCCACTCTGCTCTGTCCTGCCTTGGACTAAGGAGGCCTTTGTGTCGTCAGAGTGACATCTCGGACAGGGATGGTTCCCGTGCTGTAGTCTCAACCCTGGTCCAGCCTCCAGAGTGAACCCTGCTCTAGGCTTTATGAGGTGTGAGGCTGACAGGTCCATTTGGCTCCTACTGTGTTATCATACAGTCTGTGTGTGTATGTGTTCCTGTGTGTGTGTGTGTGGTGACAGTCTTCCCTGGGACCAGTGTTAATTTGCTGATAAATTAATGGGGGTTTTAAAGAACAGGCCTTACTAAGAGCTGTCAAGTCTCATGTTTGCTTTTGTTAAGTGCCCTTTGATTTGAGCCAGGATCGAGCCAGGCTGGGCCTACAGTGGGAGCTGTGGTCAGCCTGATGGCCGGAGGGTCAGAGAGCACAGGATACTCAGAGCTCAATGGGTTGGAATGGATGACTCATGGCTGTTGTCTATTGTACAGTGTTGCACACTATTGTGCAGTGCTGGGCTGTAGTCTTCTATTGCACTGTGGACTGAACTGTGTGAAAGGTGATACAATAGAGTAAAACCGTATAGTACAACACAGGAGTAGATAACTATAGTCCTGGATGGCCACACACAGTGTACTGGTTTTGACCCGTCGCCTCTAAATCGGGGACTGATTCAGACCTGGGACACCAGGTGAAGGGAATCTTTGTTTCATTTATTGTCCAGAAACAGCCGTAGGCCTGGGTCTGAATACACTGCAGTAGTAAGTTTTATATAGTAGACCAGTAACCATCCCAGCTCTGTGTCTATCCAGCTAACGTAATCCTCTATTCCTGGGAAGGAGGTATTGTGGTTGAGTGTCTCACCACAAATCAAGGCCAAATGCCACCGTGTTGGGCCAGGGGCAGTTAGACTGTTATTTCTCCGGAGCCTTGGCCAGACTTGTTTACCCTGTCTAATTCTAAACCACCTTTCTGTAAACATGTTTAAACGCAAAATGGTTTTTAGAAGAGCGACAGTACTAATCTTGGACTCAATGTCTACAGGTCTGTCTGCTCCTGTTGTTTTCTGAGTAAATATACAAGATTTAATATTAGTGTCATGCAGGTGCAATAATGGTGCTGCAAACCACAGTGATGATAATTTCAGGGCAAGTGTCTGTTTTATATGTAATATTCCGTGCCATCTATTCAGAGGTATTGTGTGGGGTTTTCAGGTAACTTAAGAACAATCTTCCATTTCAACATTGGCTGGGGGTGGAGGGGAGATGACATACCAGGGCTGATCAAAATGTAGGAAATGACTAAACAAGTTGAAACATCTACAGGATTGTCTCTGTTCTGGAAGTAAGTGTCTCTAGCAGACGGTAGGTCTTCACACGGAACCCAGCCTGGGGAACTGTCGGATTGTTTACCTGCATAGAGACTGTTTTGTATGTCTATGTGCTGCGTCTTGTCTCCAGTCTGTGTACTATAGCTCAGACTGGTGATACGCATGTCATCGCACCACTCCAGGGTTGAATCTAATCAAGTTAGAAGTGGTGCCAGAACTGTGAAAGGAACATCCATCTGAAAGGTGACATTAACCAGCTGCCCTAGGGTTACAGAACCACACCACAATTACTGGTGCTGCTCACAACTCAGTGCTCCAAGCTTAGAGGTTCACTTGGCAGAACTACTGGGAGAAGTGTGTGGGAAACACAGGCAAGCACACACAAATTAAAATAGACAATGAAATAAGCATTGGTTGAAACATGTGGCAACTGTTTAGAAAGCATTATGATTGGGCTAAAGATAAATCACTTCTAGATAGTGAGTTGCAGCTGGACGGTCACTCACTCTGTCTGATTTGAAGGGAAGAATTTGTCAAACTACTGTACAAGCTACACTACAAAATATACCCTGTGGTATCCATCCCTCCTCTCAGTAACTACTTTTTTTAAACTGTTGATGCCGGAGTTCCCAGGCCTTTACAGTTCCACCCTGCTTGGACATGTAACGTTTCGTTGAGGACCATTTCCTTTCCATTTCCACAGGAAGTGCAGACAGAACCGATCATTGCTGATGCCCTGAGGGACCCGAGAAAAGGCAGACAACGCTGCAAAAACCAGGGGAGGGAGGGGCTTCCATCAGCTCATCTACCAATCAAAGTGACCATCGACTACGTGAAGAGTAAGCTCATAGAAGTAGCCAACAGTAAGCCACAGTTTATAGCTAGATTAGAACTAGTCTACTGCAATATGTATATATTCATATACAATACAATGGTAAAACTATGTGACAAATTGATTTATTTGCTGATTAGTTGATCAACTGATTGACTTGCTGATGTATTATTGTCCCAGAGGGGGAGCTGAGAGCAGCTATGATCCATTGGGACGAGGCGCAGGGCCACCTGAAGAAGATGCGTTACCATGACGGCCGTCTCCTGGTGGACGAGTCAGGCCTGTACTACGTCTACGCCAAGACCTGTTTCCGCTACTACGACCTGGAACCTGAGATGGAGCCCAGCGACGCCCCTGGACACGCCCTCGCCACAACCCAGACCGTGGACGTAAACAACGCCCAGCTCATCCAGTACATCTCCCAGGAGAAACACACGTCCTCGCCCAGCAAGTCTGTGGTGCTGATGAAGACAGGCAGCACCATGCGCTGGAATAACTCTCAGTATAACATGTACTGTGCCCAGCAGGGCAGGGGGGTGATGCTACAGCAAGGGGACGGACTGTTTGTTAACGTGTCCAACGCCTGGATGCTGGACCCTGAACCGGAGGGGACGTACTTTGGGGCGATCAAGATGGGGGACTGAACCCACATACAGAGAAGGAGGATGTGCTACTGGACGTTCTGCAGGCGTAACTGCCAAACAACCACAGAGAGACAGAGCACTTACTGCATGTGAGATTACTGAATTTGTAATTGATTTGTTTTTGTATTGAAAAGGTATGGGCTATGTTGCTCTTCACCAGATAGCCTTCTTACCCGATAGAGAATGATGATAGGCAGTTATTTAGATGAGGTGTTATGGATACCTCTGGTCACTCACTAGGCCTCAACAAACCACAATACCCCGTGCACACATACTTTAGACAAGACAACCATTTTCCTTGTGGTCCAAAACGACACTGGATGCTTTTTAGAACGGTAACATTTTATACAGCTGATAGTTATCAACCACTTAACATTGTTGATATTTGTAATTCCAGAGAGCGCTTTTGAAAATGTTCGTTTATCAGCTAACGACACAGTCATTCCTCATCCCTAGCCTGGCTCATCATAGTTTACTAAACATTGTCATCGTCTTGAACAGAAGCACAGCTGGGGTACTTTGTTTCTAACGGAGTAGAGTTTTCACCAATCATGCTCCTCTGTCTCTCTTGGGAAAGGATGAAGTAGAGGTTAGAGGGTGAATAGGATGTGATTCAGTAGTGAACACGGTACCACTGTCTGTTCAGACAACATTTAACATTACATAATGTGCTGTGTAAGAACAGTGATATAAAACTGTTCATTTTTGTTTTCCAAGAAAATGGAGTACAGAAGTGGTAGCTAATGGCTCCATCACTACATTGACTTCGTTTATCCAGGAGAGACTTGGTGTCATCCCTCATCCCAGTAACTGAGGGGAACATAGTTGTGGTTTGGATCAAATGTTTGTTTTCTTATTTTGATTTGTTTTTCCCCAAACTATAGTATTGAACTCTCCTTGCCCTGTCTTTGGTAGTTTATACGAGTAATGATAATCACAAACAACTGATGTAATGACGCAAACTGAAGATAGCTGGCCTGTCTTACCGTAGGGGACGAGAGCAAAGATTCTTGTCTTTATGAAACTAGCGGATCCAGATTGACTTTGGTCCACCTTTAATTTATAGTTTCTTTTTTCATTTTACTCTTTGAGAAGGTAAATGGGAATATGCACTAAATGTATTTATTTGACATAAAAATGCAGATATGTACCATTGGTTAAATGATCTGTCTGCTGTAAAAGCATGTATATTTGATGTCTGTATTACAGTAGGCCGTACTTAGTTTATCAGTAGATGCGCTTTTTATGTTCAAACACAGGGGCTCAATGTTGAAATCTGTATTTATGTCTTTTTTATTTAGACAATTCTGTGTGCACTTGCCTAGCCGAAGCAGAATATACTGTCCATCATAAGGTTGTAGCAAACTTTTAAATCTTCATCTTGTTAAAAAAAAAAAAAAAAGATGTTTATTTATGTCAGTTTAACTAATAAAATCATTACTTTTCTATATAGGTTTGATGTTTGTTCAATTATTTTATCATCAAATCAAAATCTATTTGTCAAATGCGCCAAACGCAAAAGGCGTAGTAGACCTTGCCGTGAAATGCTTACTTACAACAATGCAGAGTTTAAAAAAGAAAAAATGTGCTAAATAAACTAAAAGGAAAAACAGTAACACAAAATGACAATTACAAGACTATATTCAAGGGGTACCAGTACCCAGTCAACGTGCTGGGGCACAGGGCAGTCGAGGTAATATGTACATGTAGGTAGGGGTAAAGTGACTGTGCATAGATAAGAGTAGCAGCAGCGTATGGGAAGAGTGAAGGAATGTGAATGTGTGGCATCAATATTTAATTTATTTAACGAGGCAAGTCATTTAAGAACAAATTCTTATTTACAATGACGGCATCCTCCGCCAAATCCGGATGACGCTGGACCAATTGTGCGCCACCCTATGGGACTCTCAATCACGGCCGGTTGTGATACAGCCTGAAATCAAACCAGGGTCTGTAGTGACACCCCTAGCACTGAGATGCAGTGCATTAGACCGCTGCGCCACTCAGGAGCCCACGTGTGCATGACTGTGTGTGTGTTTTGCAGTATCAGTGTGGTTAGAGTCCAGTCAGTGTACATTGAGCCTGTGCAAAAGAGTCTATGCAGAAAAATATATTAAATAAGAATAAAATAAGGGGGTCAATGTAAATAGTTTGGGTAGCCATTTGATTAACTGTTCAGCAGTCTAATGGCTTGGGGGCGTAGAAGCTGTTAAGGATCCTTTTTGTCCCGGACTTGGCGCTCAGCTCCGCTTGCTGTGCGGTAGCAGAGAAAACAATTGACAATTTTTAGGTCCTTCCTCTGACACCACCTGATAGAGGTCCTGGATGTCAGGAAGCTTGGCCCCAGTGATTTACTGGGCCATCCACACTACCCTCTGTAGCGCCTTCCGGTCAGATTCTGAGTAGTTGCCATACCAGACAGTGATGTACTGGGCCATCCACACTACCCTCTGTAGTGCCTTACGGTCAGATGCAGAGTAGTTGCCATACCAGACAGTGATGTACTGGGCCATCCACACTACCCTCTGTAGTGCCTTACGGTCAGATGCAGAGTAGTTGCCATACCAGACAGTGATATACTGGGCCATCCACACTACCCTCTGTAGCGCCGTGCGGTCAGATTCTGAGCAGTTGCCATACCAGACAGTGATGTACTGGGCCATCCACACTACCCTCTGTAGTGCCTTACGGTCAGATGCAGAGTAGTTGCCATACCAGACAGTGATGTACTGGGCCATCCACACTACCCTCTGTAGCGCCTTACGGTCAGATTCTGAGCAGTTGCCATACCAGACAGTGATGTACTGGGCCATCCACACTACCCTCTGTAGCGCCTTGCGGACAGATTCTGAGCAGTTGCCATACCAGACAGTGATGTACTGGGCCATCCACACTACCCTCTGTAGCGCCTTGCGGTCAGATTCTGAGCAGTTGCCATACCAGACAGTGATGCAGCCAGTCAAGATGCTCTCAATTGTGCAGCTGTATAACTTTGAGGATCTGAGGACCCATGCCAAATATTTTCAGCCTCCTGAGGGGGAACAGGCATTGTCGTGCCCTCTTCACAGCTGTTTTGCTTTATTTGAACCTTAGTGATATGGACACCAAGGAACTTGAAGCTCTAGACCCACTCCACTACAGCCCTGTTGTTGTAAATTAGAGGCGTTGTCTGCCCTCCTTTTCCTGTAGTCCACGATCAGCTCCTTTGTCTTGCTCACGTTGAGGAAAAGGTTGTGGTCCTTGCACTACACTTCTAGGTCTCTAACCTCCCTATAAGCTGTCTCATCATCGTCAGCGATCAGGCCTACCACCGTCGTGTTGTCGGCAAACTTCATGAGGGTGTTGGAGTCGTGCTTGGCCAGACAGTCGTGGGTGAACAGCCCCCGTGTTGAGAGTCAGTGAGGCGGATGTGTTGTTGTCTACCCTCAACACCTGGAGGCGGCCCATCAGGAAGTCCAGGATCCAGTTGCATTGGGAGGTGTCCAGTCCCATGACCTTAGCTTAGTAATGAGATTGGAGGACACTAAGGTGTTGAACGTTTAGCTGTAGTCAATGAATAGTATTCTCACATAGGTCCTCCTTTTGTCCAGGTGGGAAAGAACAGTGTGGAGTGCAATAGAGATTGCGTCATCTGTGGATCTGTTGGGGCAGTATGCAAATTGGAGTGGGTTCAGGGTTTCTGGGATGATGGTGTTGATGTGTGCCATGACCAGGCTGTCAAAGCACTTCATGGCTACAGATATGAGTGCTACAGGGCAGTAGTCATTTAAACAGGTTACCTTGGCGTTCTTGGGCACAGGGACTATGGTGGTCTGCTTGAAACATGTAGGTATTACGGTTAATGTCCCGTTGGTAGGATCTTGCTCGTCGACCTCTGTAGCGGCGTCTCCCATTCTTACAAATGACGGGGATTTGGGCCTGGTCTGGGAAGAGCAGTATATCCTTCACATCGGATTCATTAAAGAAAAACTCCTCGTCCAAGGTGAGTAATCACTGTTCTGATGTCCTGAAGGAAACAATGGCAGAAACATTATCTACAAAAAAAGTTAAAACACAGCACAACAACAACAACAAAAAAAATAGGTTGTGACCCATGAAATGGCGGCCATCCCCTCACGTAGTGGATGTGTCACATCATCCTTTACAGACTTAAACAGAAAGTTTAAAATGACGTGACCAAACCAAAGGTCTACCCTGGTCATACCCAGCTCCAGTCATTATACCATATGGTGTAACCCTCGTCTTTACCCTACAGCTACTGTCATATGATGTAACCCTCGTCTGTTGTCATATGGTGCAACCCTTGTCTATTGTCATATGGTGAAACCCACTCTCCCAATAACTCAGTGTAGATATCTGAACCACAGGGGACCTGGGGAGTAAACAGAACCAGATTGGAGACAATGAAAATGACTTACATTCATTATGTGTATTACATGGGTGTGTTTGGGATATGTGTATGGAATATACTGTACGTGTAGTGTGTGTATGGGAAATGTGGGTGGTTGTAGTGTGTTCCTGGGGTATGTGACCAGAACAGTGGTTCTCTGGGTCCGCTCTGAGAGATGTTTAACAAGCATATCGTCTGGAGATGACCCTCTTTTCTTTACACTTCCATACAGAGGGACCTCAAAGGCTTGCAGCACATTGCTAAACAATGCCCTCCTTGTGTTGAAGATGGAGTGATTTGTAATGGAAAATGTGGGTACGGTGTAAATGGAGTTGTTTAGGTTGAATTACAACATTGCTCTCAGAGAGATCTGATTTCTAGGATAATATATTCTGCTCCAAAACAGTCCCACTATTCTCATATTTAATCCGTCGGATAACAATTGCACATTTTTAGGGAGGTTGGTTCCTGTATATGAGAGGTCGTGCAGTCGGAAAAGGGGAGACTGTTGTTCAGAAATTGTCAATCCCTTTTAGACAAACCATGCACTTCATGAACAATGCTTACAAAGTTTCACAATGTTTGGCAGCTATAGTACCTTCAGCTCTCTGCACACTTTAAATGTGCGTTTCACAAGGGTATTGCATTTGAATTTTAAATAGACTGAGTATACAGGACACACTTCCGCAATGATTCATTATATTTTGAAGTCACTTGATTTCCCAATGTCTGGAACTGACAAGAAACCATTCAGATGTGTTGTCAGTAAAATTTGTGCGTGGCTTGCCCAAAATGTATGTGCGGGCACACACAAAAACATAGATAAATATTCACATTTGGCAAAGCTGAAGAATTTAGCGTCTCACTTTATTGGGCTCCCGAGTGGCGCAGCGGTCTAAGCACTGCATCTTAGTGTAAGAGGCGTCACTACAGTCCCTGGTTCGAATCCAGGCTGTATCACATCTGGCTGTGATTGGGAGAACCATAGGGCGGCGCACAATTGACCCAGCGTCATCCGGGTTTGGCAGTCATTGTAAATAAGAATTTGTTCTTAACTGAGTTGCCTAGTTAAATACAAAAAAAAGGTCACATACTGTATGTAAAAGCACAAAGCTCTACAGCAATGAAGGGCCATTTGCCAAGGCATGTCAATTACTGCTGACTGGCAGTTTCTCTACATCTCCAGTGTGAGGGAGTTGACTGTTCCGTGACTATAGGCTAAATACAGACCAAAGACATATTCAACTTGACTCATGACTATTCCAAATCACTGTTAGTTCTTTCAGGTCACAGACATGATTTTAATGCCTCCTCTATTGAAGAGAATAATCTCTTAGCTGGGAGGTGGAGTAGGTTTGAAACACATTGGTGTTTTGTAACTACAGGGGTGTCATGCCATAAGCGAACTATGGGTGCTTGACTTAATGAGGTTCTGTGGTATGGGGGAAATAGCTAATTTACGAAGCAGCTGGATGCTTTGTTATGTACTGTCAGGTTCTTTAGCAGTTTGCATGGTTACACACACACTCCTCTGGCGCTGAGTCAGCGTGGCCAGCTATTTTCACAAACTATGCTCTCTGGTTTGTCTTTGCCCCAGTAGAGCACAGACATAGTTCGCTGTTTGAAGCTGACGTTTTAACAACTGTGATAATACTAACATTAGTACAATTTAAACAATAACAGTGGGAGATTTACAGGACGTTGTGTAGACGTTTGGGCGTGTGAATATAAGAGGACTGTTAAGGGCCCTTGTCAGAGCCTGGGTGAGTTGATGAAGTCTACTTGTGATATCTCTCTCTCTCTCTCTCTCAGAACAATGGAGCTCCAGTTGGACAACTACTTACTGGCCGACACCTTAGATGCCCCTCTGGGATTAATAAAGTTGTATTGAATTAAAATGACTCATTAGATGGCCGGACTGCAACAGATAAACCCCTCTTTCATACCATGTACGGATTTACGGTATGTGTCCGCTCCTCACCACCTGTTGGGCTTAGCAGGAGCCTATGTGGTCGTCAGTCAGCATGGTGAGATCATTTCTACATCTGTCCTCATCTCCGTTCCTGTAAATCTTACAGACATGTCAGTAGCATTAGTTATGGCACCACACTGCAGAGCATCAGGCCAATATGACATGTCTCCATCACAATCTGTTTAGCTTGGATCGAGGTTTACATTTATCACACAAAAATGGTTTGGGTTTGATACACCCTCAACATTTGTTTCAATTACATTTTAATTGAACAAATTCCACAAACAAGTCCCTGAAAACCCCTTGTGCTTCTTTGTGATCAATTGCTAGCCCACAGACAGACATACATCTGGAAATTATACCCAGAGGTCTTTTTGGGTTGTAATAATGTCAAAACAGGAAAGCGTGGGGTTCACACAGAGAAAGAGAGCGGGAATCCCCAGTTGAGTCACACACAAACATGAAGCATTAATTTCACTGTAATCCCTGGATCAGGTGAGCTCCGCTCCGATTAAATAACCGGTGACTAAAAGTCAATTAGTCAGTCAGACACTTCATGTGCTCATCTGCATTTCAACCTACTGGTCATTTACAAAATAATGGAAATACTTAAGTAAATGAGGGCTACAAAGTATATTGAAAGCAACTGCTGTTCCTGAGTTAATTGGTTAATTAACATCTCATCATACTCAAGGTCATTGTTTTGACTACCATAGGATGACAATGCCCCCATCCACAGGGCACGAGCGATCACTGAATGGTTTGATGAGCATGAAAACAATGTAAACCAAATGCCATGGCTGCCTCAGTCACTAGATCTCAGCCCAACTGATTCTGACAGCATTTTCCACCACCATCAACAAAACATCAAATGGAATTCCTAATGGAAGAATGGTGTCACATTCCTCAAATAGAATTGCACACTTGTAGAACCTATCCATTGAAGAGCTTCTGGCTCCTGGTGGACCAACACCTTTAAGACACTGTTGGTGATTCCTTTATTTTGGCAGTTATTTGTAGGTCTGTGATTTTAGCCTTGTGTGAATGAAAGGCCAAGGCTGTAAAAGGTTGAGTGTGTGTGATGGCGGGTCCGGATTGAATGGTGATGTACTTCCTTTTACTATCAAACAGCTAAATTATCGTACAAATGATGAGGAACTCTTATAGTAGATAGTGTGTTGGTGTAAACACCCTAGGGTGTGATGCTGATATGCTCTCCAGGAAGCAGTTAGGGGAGAGTGGGGTAATTAGAGCCAAAGGCCTAGTGGAGCCACCCCTTGTTTCAACACGAAATGAATCATGTGACCAAACATTTTGGAACATATCATAATTTCAAGAGGTCTGAAAGAAGAAACCAAATGGAAAAAGCAGTAAGCAAGTGATAATCCCACAAGTTGACGCTTTCACTCAATGCAGGCGGTGGAGGGACAGGACAGTGGGGGAACGGAAGGGGATGAAGTGGATTCTGAATACAATGGGGGTAGAATCAAGGAGAATTGGAGTATTGTCCAAAAGAATGGAAAAGTAGTGTACAGTGATGAGAATGACCCTTCGTATCTACTAGGAGTACAGTTTGTTAATGAGGAGCAGCTGAGCAGGGTACCAATCTTGAAGAAGCCATTTGAGTTATCCAAACTGGTGGAGAGAGTGCTGGGTAAAGTGAAGGCTGTGAGGATCACGAGAGGTGGGCTTGTTTAGTTTGTTCGTGCTTCTGTGGATCAGAAGGAACATGCGTTGTGTCTTAACCGATTTGATAAGTTTGAAGTGTCGTGTGTGTCTCTTCTGAACAGGGCACCCCTCAAGGGGGTTATATCTGGTGTCTCGTGGGAATTCAATTTTGAAGATATGAGAAATATTCCTGGGTTGATTGAAGCGCGTCGGATGAATCGTGTGGTGAAAAAGTGAAGAGCTTTGTTTTTTTGATATTGAGTCTCTCCCTACTCACATGCAGTTAGTTAACTACAGAATCAGAGCATTTATCACAATATCAATGCAGTGGGATCATTGTAAAGCTTTTGGTCATGTATCAAGTGTTGGCAGAAGGAGAAGCCGAGATGTCCAAGTTGTGGAAAAGATCGTATTATGTGTTGTAATAGTGATGAATGTGACATGCTGCAATTGTGGTGGGAACCACGAAGCCACGTCTTTCAAATTTCAAGGGTGAAAGAGAATGAGGTGGCCAAAGTCAGGGTTGTACAGAGCATTTCATACGCAGCAGCTGTGAAAGGGTTGAGGATTTGAATGGTGCACCAGAAGAGTCCATGGTAGTGGATAGGCCTTCACTGCAGACTACAGGGTCCTGACATTTTAAAGGTTAAGAAGGTGGACTTTGTGGCCTTTATAGCTATGCTAATTAATGGCACCGCCAAGGTGGATAGAAGGTCCAGGAAGATAGAAATCATAGTGGATGTGGCGGAGCGGTTCCTGGGGCGGAAAGATTTCTCAGCGAAGGAGTTACATGGAATATTGGCACAAGCCGTACCACCCTCAGGTCCTAGAGCCGTACCACCCTCAGGTCCTAGAGCCGTACCACCCTCAGGTCCTAGAGCCGTACCACCCTCAGGTCCGTCCGAGAGCCGTACCACCCTCAGGTCCGAGAGCCGTACCACCCTCAGGTCCGAGAGGTCCGTCACCACCACCCTCAGGTCCGAGAGCCGTACCACCCTCAGGTCAGCTAGAGCCGTACCACCCTCAGAGCCGTACCACCCTCAGGTCCTAGAGCGAGAGCCGTACCACCCTCAGGTCCGAGAGCCGTACCACCCTCAGGTCCTAGAGCCGTACCACCCTCAGGTCCTAGAGCCGTACCACCCTCAGGTCCTAGAGCCGTACCACCCTCAGGTCCTAGAGCCGTACCACCCTCAGGTCCTAGAGCCGTACCACCCTCAGGTCCTAGAGCCGTACCACCCTCAGGTCCTAGAGCCGTACCACCCTCAGGTCCTAGAGCCGTACCACCCTCAGGTCCTAGAGCCGTACCACCCTCAGGTCCTAGAGCCGTACCACCCTCAGGTCCTAGAGCCGTACCACCCTCAGGTCCTAGAGCCGTACCACCCTCAGGTCCTAGAGCCGTACCGTAGCTGTGTGGACTAATAGTCCAAATGTTTGCCTTGGAAAGGCAAGTTGAGCCAATGGCCACTGTACCCCATACAAATGATTACATTTGGTCATTTTTTTTGCATAATATGTTTGCGATGTGTCATGCATATGAACTCGATGCATTACTGTTAGAGAGCAGATATCATGCCCCATGTATACAAATGTAAACCAAGTAGGGGTCTAGCACCATGGAGGAAGAGAGACACAAAATTAAAAATTAAAATGTACCTGCAGAGGCACACAAGGTCTAAAATCCCACTGCAAACAACCAGAGACAGGCCAAAGTACAATGAAAGGTTCTCTATAAACTCAGCTTTTCCAAAAATGACAATACACAGTATCACAACAGACAGATTAGAAAGGTAGAAAAAGGGTGGGATTTATGGCTATAGGCTAACTATGAGCACCAAGTCAAACTAACACAGCAGTTGATTTACTCACAGAGCGGTGGCCAATGCTCATTTGGCTCTACCCAAGCAGGGTTCGACTTTTGCTCCAGATCGACTTTTGCTCCAGAGCAGAGGTCGTTAGTCAATGGTTGGTCCGGAAGTCGATGGGTGAGTCTGTTGTCAGTAGCAAGTTGCCGGCTGTTCCTCGCTACACACTGGCCCAGTTGAGTGGTAACGTTTGGTGTAGCCTCTCAGAGCTGTGTCGGGCGTCACAAAACATACAATTACATTATGTACTGGCCAGCAATTGGAGTCACACTGACACCTTGGAAATAAGCACTTTCCTTTAGCAGTTCTATTGAGAGCGTTGTTGGCAGTTGAACTCTTGGTAGCCTGGCTCGGTTGTTGGTGGCTGTTTGCTGGGCTGTTTCTCACACGTTTGAAACAAGCACTTTCCTTTAGTAGTGCTATAGAGAGCGTTGTGATTTGTGTATTTTTCCCACAGCAGGTGGAGAGGAGCAGCAACGATGTTGACATCCGTTATTCGAGAGGTCCCTGGTTCGAAGGGCGCCCTGAAAGTAAGTTCCAGTTCCTTTTAACTCTAGTTCTGGTGCTTGTTTAGCCATTTGTTTGTGGAGGGAGGAGGTTATAGGGAATTGGCAACAGCTGTCTCAATGTCACTTTAGTCCATTCTCCATGCAATGCATTTCGATTTCACACGTAAGAATATAAGGAATTAAGTGAAAAGGCAATCGTTGTAAACACAGCACACATGATTAAAAAACACTCAGAAATAGGCATGACATCAAATAATAAGGCATGGTGATACGCAATATAAAGAGAATGACAGTCTCTAGTTTTGTAAGAATCAGTGTCACTTGTGATATTTACATGGATTCAAATTATTTCCAGGGAAACACAACATCTGGCAATATATGTATCTTTGTTAGAAAGAATACTATATTTCCCTTTCCATAGTGATGCTGCTGGATGTTAACCATGGTTCAACTTACCCCTCTCTCCCCTACTGTAGTAACCCATAAATCCCTGCCGTGTGTCTAAAACTCTAACTTATCTCAGGGGAGGCCTGGCACTTCAAACAGCAACATGCTTACATTTCAGGAAACACATCAGCACTTGGTTCTGGGAAGTAACAAAGATACTTTATACTCAGCTTC